>NW_024063114.1:600000-877500 GCF_006381635.1 Hibiscus syriacus | reverse complement strand
CTGCCGGGTTCGAGTCATTCTGCCATCTCTACCCAACAATGGTATTTTTGGGGCTTATTAACGGGAATGTGATTCCCCCTTCCCTTACGTATTGTTACATTCCTGGCGTTTTGGATTAAAATGCCCTTAATTTTTTTTTCCAAAAATATCATTCTTATGTTGTTGAATAAAAAAAATTCTACGAAGGTAAATTGCAAATTTATCCTTAAACTATTTTAGATTTACAAAAAAAAAATAGAATTATATATGAAGTTTAGGGGTTAAAATAAAAATTTACCCTTTCATTAAATCTATTTATCTTTTCAATTTTGTAAAAAAATTATATAAATTTTATGAATTTAAAAATTTTAAAGAAAATATATAAATCAATATAGTAGAATTCAACTTGTTAAAAAACATATATATAATAAGGACAATTTGGTAAAATGTACATTCCAATAATCTTTTATTCATTTAACCAAACACTGTAATCTTACATTTTTGCTAAACGAACCAAACACAAAAATGCAACATTCCCAGTAATCTTATTCCTGCTGGTAATCATACATTCCGTGAATCAAACGCACCTAAAGGTAAATAATTCATAAATTTAGATTCCATATTAGTGAAATTTAATTAAATATTGACTTTTATCATTAATTAATACAAAACTTTAAACCTTAGCTTAATTGTTTGTGCAATGCTAAACATTTTTGTGAATTAGCTAATGTGATAAAGGTTAATATTTAATTATTTTCTTGGTAAATTAAGCTGGTTATCCCTTTCATTTCAGTCTGTCTTATTTTAGACATTGGTTTTGCTCACTTTTGTTTTCGATCCATTTTATTTTGGTCTTAGTCATTAATTCTTCTGACCCTCGAACTATTTTTGTACTCAATGTGACCTCAAACCCAAAAAAAATAAAAAATCAATATGATCCTTTAACCAACGATTCCCGTCATTGACCGTTACTCTTGTAATTGTTTAGATTATTTGTGTCCTGAACACAAATAATTCCAAAGAATTCATATATAGGTTATTACTTACCCTAGATCAAATAGCTTTAGAAAGATTTAATATGTGAGACCCTACTCCAGATAATAATGATCGGTCATACCTGTATTATTGGATTTCTATCATTTTAAAATGTTGCAATTGGTTTCATATTCGGAAAAACACTTCCGGCTGCCTACAACTTTCTTTAATTGTCTCACCTCGGTGACATTGAAATTTGAAAGTTTTGAAGATGATCATGAAATGATGTGGCTTCTGCAGTTTAGCGTAGTTAGAGATAACTTTCCCACTTTCTTTCGGTTATGTTTTTTTTGCTAAACCCTATTGATTTACTATGATTTATTTTGAGTACGAGAATACTTATGAACTTGAATGAATACTATTTTATAAATATGAATTTTTCTGCTTTAATCTTTGGATTTGAATGCTTTAAACATGAGAGTGGTTATTGCGGTCACATTTACCGAGAGGTGTTGTGGCCAAGGGCGGAATTAGGATTAGATTATGGGAGGGGCCAAGTTGCTTATTTTTTAAACTAACAAGGTTCTAAAAGGTGATTAAATCACAAAAATAGAGGTTTGGGATTTAATTTCACTACTTTCAAAACTATCATGCCCTGAAAAATAGTTAGACCAAAAAAGTTCAGGGGAAAGACTTACTTTTATTTAACTTCAAAACTGATAATGCATTAAGAATTAAGAATTGGCGGTGGCAATGTTGTGTTTCCAACGGAGATTAATCTATCAAATTAAAAAGAGCTTACATTTTACCGACTTCGTATTTCTGGATATCACATCCTTTTTGTAGTTTTATTTGAAGGTGTCAAGTATTGGAAGACTTGGCTATCCGTGAATGTGAGTTACTGGTGCAAGGGAGCTCAATATCAAGAATATTTCCATTAAGAGACTGGAATTGCACTTTTTAAATATAGTTCACATTAAGACTTCAAATATTGTATAATTTTAAATATATTAACGTTATAGTTGCAGAAGGCTATACGCTAAATATAATGGAATGGGTTCCCTAGAAGTGGAATTAATTATATTTGTCTCTATTTTGATGATTTTAGACTAAGCTCAAACGTTTCAAATCACTACCTACTCAAGTGTTTCCATGCTTGTTTCATCTGGAGGAGATCAAATTTTCATTTTATAGCGGGATTATAAATATGTTTGGGATGATTCATTGTGTTAGCTCTTACGATCAACCGAAAACCGCCAAGAGTGGGTGAATTGACTTTTTTGAAGTATAGGGAATAAGGAGTATAAAGATGGGAAAATTTGCACAGTGATTTATAGTGGTTCAACTCCATTAATGAAGTCTACATCCAGCACCTAAGCTCCTCACTTAAGATTTTCCAACAAATCCATTAATTTGTTATTTTTTTTCAATGATAAAGAGATAACCTTTACAAACTCTCTAACTTTTCAAAGGCTTAGCTAGAACCAAAACCCCCTTACAAAGAAAAGAATTGTAAACAAAAAACCCTCTAAAAAGGAAGGTGTTTACAAATTAAAGTTCACAAAAACACAAATATTTACAAGAGAAAGAGAAATAAAGAATGAAAACCTTATATCTCTTGTTTGATTGCTTGGATTGGTGTTGGTTGTTGATAATGCTCAAAGTGATGGTAATACTCAAAATTCCACTAGCATAAGAAAATGCTCAAATTAGGTTATAGCATTATCATGGAAAATGCTAATTAAATATTGGAAATATAGTGCTGGAAATGACCATTTTACCCTCACTATTTATCCTATAAATAGAGAGCAAATTCATTCATTTTAATCATCCCAAGCAAAACATTTGCTTTGAAACACTCCTCTATAGTGAGTGTTGTTTGAGTTGAGAGAAGAGCAATACCACCAAAGTTCACTCCAGTTTTCGGGTGTACAAATTCTTGGAGAGCCGTATTAACCTCAGGGGAACGGTCCGCCTACTGCAGCGATTACACACATCGGGGCGAATTCGTTTCTAAGGCAGTGGATTACCACGACACGGTTATCATTCTGATTGATTATTTTATTTAATATTTTCCAGTCAGTGCTAACGCATCGTTTTGCAGCAGTCTATTTTTACCAACATTGGTCAACCTTCTTCAAGTGTCTTGAACTTGTTTTTATATTTTAGAATGAGTTATTAGTCGTTTGGGATGGTTTGGAGCAGTTGAAAGACTTTCTGCACACAAAGTTTCGAAACTCTGAGAAAGTTTCGAAACTCTTCGAAATAGCCATTAGAAAAATTCTTGAAAAGTCGAAACTTTTTGGACTACTGTGTCTTGGAAAGTTTCGAAACTTCTGGTCAAAATACTCATTTAAGGTTTAGATTGGACTTTGAATTATTTTGATGAAAACTTTAAATAAATTCAATTTAGTCCAAGCACATTTTGCTCTTATTTGTTATATCAATATATTAGTTCTACAATTTGTTTTTTGAGGCATGCAATCAATCTTCAAAAGCAGTTAATACAAGTTTTGATACACGTAAATAATCTCTAAAAGATTATAACGAGAGTTTCTTCTATCTAATTCAAGAAAAAAATATTTTATTAAAAGTTTGAATCATATTGTTTAGATTAAGACTCTATCTCTAACCTATCTTTTTCATATAACAAAACATATTTTTTTTTGCATTATTTTACAATGAAAATTCTCTCCCCTATATATAAATTTAAGTTATCATTATATTATTGATACATGTCAATATCTTAATCATTAATCTTACAAAAAAATTATGAATAATTTTAGATATAATATTAAATATTATATATATATTATTTTATAAATATTTTTAGGTGTATACTATTAATATTATTTTAATAATAAATATCTTACTAATTATTAGGAATTGTCTAGGAAAAAAGAAGTTAATGAATATTTAACACGATTTCTGTTTGCATATAATATACATTTCATTTGAGAAACCTTACTTAATAGTTTATTGGTCGATGAAGATCTTTTGTTAATTGATCTACCGTCTATTAGTATTATGTTTCAATATTTGATAATAATAATGTTAATTATATTTTTTTATTAAACTAAGGTGATTATAAAGTAATATTTGTTCTAAATACTTTCAACCATTTGACATTGAACGCTTAATCACCCTGCTGCAACCGTTGATGTACGCACACATGACATTTAAGAACAACAACGATTACTTTAACCACTGAAGTAAGTTGGTCCGTGCGTTAATTATATTTAGTTGCAATTCACTTGAGGGATTGCTTGTTAATCATGTGATTGGAGCAACATAAACGAGCTCAGTGTTTGCCCTCATAAACTGAAGAGGCTAAACGGTCCATAGATGCTTATATGGGAAACAGTTATGAACTAGAAGATCAACACCACAAATCTAGTTTACTTAAATTATCATTTTTTACTACGATAAATATCACATTTACTCGTTCATTTATGTTTTCTTTCAAAACGTATTGAGATTGACAATGGAGACAAATGTAGAATTCTATAATAAAGTAAATTTATAATTAAAAATAATAAATATTAAAATATTAAAAAATTATAAAAAAATTAAAATAGAAAAAATAGAAAATTTCAGAGACTATCCTGTTTGTCCCATCAGTTAATTTCTTATATGTTTTATTATTATGTAATGTAAAAACTTAATTAGTTAAATATGTCTTTATTTTTTAGATGATATATTTTGATTTTACCTGATAAAAGTATTGTTTTTTTAAATAATATTATTTAAGTATTATGTCTCTAATATGTCTTTATTTTTTAGATGATATGTTTTTATTTTACGTGATAAAAGTATTATTTTTAAAAAAATAATATTATTTTTAAAAAAATAATATTATTTTTAAAAAATAATATTATTTTTAAAAAATAATATTATTTAAGTATTATGTCTCTAATGAAATTAGAAAGAGTATTGTTTTCATGAATAAGCAGATATTTTAATTGTTAGTTTTAGTGGGTAAGCGGTTGGCATGTTTGAAGCAATTAGGGTTATTGGATCTAACACCAAGTGAAAACCTTTAGGCACTCGGACCAATATAATGAACGGTCTATATATAGTTTATTGTTTTTATATTTCATTAACTATTTTTTTTATTTTATTTAGAATTTATATAAAAATATAAATAACGATAACATTTTTTATATTTTAAAATAAAAATATTGTGTAATTAATTTATAAGGTTAACTACTTCAAATACCATCAACCTTTAGCATTGACTCATTTATACCACCAACGTTTCAATTTTATCAATTTTAACACTAACGTTTACTTTTAAGTCCAATTATACCACTTCGCCGTTAATAATTTAACGGCACGATGACATGACATCTCTACGCCGTGACGTTGCTGACGTGGATGCATCACCAAAACGATGTCGTTTCGACATAACTATTTTAATGCTCAATAAATAGTTGTAACATCCCAAAAACTAGGCTAGCGACCAAAGTGTAAGATTTTAAAACTTGGTGGTTAAATTGTGATAAATTGAAAAGTTTAGGGACTTAATTGGAATTTATTTTATGTAGGATTGTTTAACAAAGATTGAGAGATGGAAGGGCATAATGGTCATTAGACAAGAATAAATTAAAAATTCATTAGTGGGAGTATTATATGCATGTGGAGAATGAGAGGAAATGAAAAAAAGTCTGAAGACTTGGTTTAGCTATCTTTTTCGTTTAGCTATCTTTTTCTTCTCTTCCCATGACTTCATTGGTAAGATATCGAACGCAAGCAAGTTCCGGAAGAATCGACGAGTTAGGATTGATTAAGATAGAGATTGTAACATCCCGAAATTTAGGGTCAGTGACTAAATTGCAAATTTTGAAAACTATGTGCTTGATTTCGAAATAAGTTAAAAGTTCATGGATTTAATAGTAAAGCTGGAAAGTAACAAGGGTATTATGGTCTTTTCTAAGAGAAGATTTTTTTCTCTCTTTTTAAGGAATATAAAAACGTGGGAAATGAGGAAATATATCCAGAGTCTTCTTCTTCAGCCTATTCTTCTCCCCATAAGCCTCAGTTAAAGGTGAGTTTAATTTCAGTTGTTTAATTCTTGGATTTATAAGTTGATTTTGATTCTTTGAGTATTATATAAGCTTAAGGAAAGCTTATATAAGCTTTAAACATCAAGAATAGAGAATTAAAAAGGAAATTATATGAAGGGTGTAGAAATGAACTTTTATTATAGAAAGGTTTTTGAAGTTCTAAAGATGGATTTGACTTGTTAAAGGGTTAATTAAGAAGTTAGAGGTAATAAAATTGAATTTAGAACACATGGAAAATTTGATGAAATTCTTTGATTCAATAATTATGGTAAATTATGAGATACGGTGAAGTGTTATAGTATTATAAGAAGGTTTAAATATGTATAGATAAGTTTTAAGGTATAATGAGGGATTAATAAGTAGAATTTGGGGTCAAAACAAGACATTTTCGTGCTTAAAATGTAATTATGGGCAAGGTGTATCGTTGCACATTCAATGTGTATCGATGCACTCTTTAAAGAAGAAACATCGAATGCAATTAGTGCATCGATGCATAAGGAGTGCATCGATGAAATGAAAACATCGAAGGTGATTGGTGTATCGATGCACATGTTAAGGGATGCATCAATACACTGTAGAATGCATCGATGCACTTCAAGGGGAAATAGAAATAAACCTTTCTTTTGGTCTAAGAAATGATAGATTAGAGTATATTAATTGGATACTAATATGTATCAATGTATGATTATGTAGATATCGAACACGAACAAGTTCTGGTATGATCATCAAGTTAAGATTCGATCGAAAGAAAGGAAATCATAAAAGGGGATCGAAACTTAGTGAGGCCAAGGTGAGTGCATATTCGATAGTATATGATGGTTTGATAGAAATAAGACTTGCGACAAGTCTATTTCCTATAGTGTTGCGTATGAATTTATGAATAGTAACTTGTGTTTAATATGAGTGTGTGTATGCTTGTTTATATGAATTGATTTGTTCTTGTATGTGCTATGTGATTTCTTTAAAGACACTATTAAGTGATGATAAGAGAATATAAAATAAGTTAAGAAATTAAATGAGTATAAAGGATAAGTTAAGTGATAAGATCTATGTGAATATGAAAATGATCTATGTGCATATGTGATATATATGATATACAGGAACATATGTGAACAAGAGATGAAAATGATATACATGTTATATGAACACATGGGAAGTGTTATAAGATAAGTGACATATGAATATGAAATCATATGAACAATGGTATGTACATGTGAATATGTGACATGATAGATTGTTAATGCCCATGTTATGTGTAAAGAGAGCTAGAGGTATAGTTGGCATTCTAAGAGTCGAGGGTTCATAGGTCATTCAGGGCATACAATGGTCATTCGGGACATTTCATAGTGGTCATTTGGGATAAATTCATAGCCCCTAGTGGGACCCCATACGAGTTGTGGTGACAGCATAGTGCACAACCTCAATAGACTCACATATCTACAGTTCTCACATATATGCATGGGCTAAAATAAAGGATATAATATGCAAAAAATGTTATGTGATACTATATGTTTTGTTTAGTAAAATGATGTGTATGTATGTGAAAGTATGATAATAAGATGATAAAGTTATGAAGTGAGGGATGATATGTGCGCATATGGATAATTATTTTATAGATGAATATATGAAATGTGCATAGTAGAAATTAGTATATGTATATGTGGATGTGATGCTTGTATGTGATATGTTAGTAGAAATTGTTCAAGCATGATTGCAAGTTAGAGTTTTATTATATGTTTTATGCCTCACTAAGTCAACGACTTAGCGTGTGATTGTTTCACAAGTAGGTATGAGAAACGAGAGTGGAATAGCGAGAAGCAAGACATGTCAGTATTTTCCTTACGGTGATCAGATCAGAAACATATTGAACATATGTATTTTGTTTATAGAGTTAGTTGGCATGTAGTTACAAGATTTTAAATTGAATATGCTCTGATAGTTTTAAAGAAACAATTTGATTGTAATTATTAATGTAAAATACTAATTTTCTTAAATGATGAAATTAAGATTTTAGTGGATTTGTAAAGAAAAGAGTTTTGAAAAGTCAATGTGACACCTCGGACTCGGATACGAGTTGGGGGTGTTACAGAGATAAGAGTTATATTTTGACTAAGTGAGGATAAGGTGAGTGCATACTGCTATGTATATGGTGTTTTATGGAAATGAGACTTGCGATGAGTCTATTTCTAATGTTTGATTGCATGATTCCATGAATACAATCATATTGTTGATATGGTTTCTATGTGTTACATGCATTGTTTTACATGATCTATGTGATTATATGAGAATATAACATAAGCTATATAAAAATGGTCTATGTGATAAGCTATGTGAAAAGGTATAAATGGTAAAGCCCATAAGTATGTGATATGAGAGCTAAAGGTATAATTGGCATGCCAAGAGTCGAGGGTTCTACGCGATCCTTCAGGATAATTCTACATGGTTTTTCTGGACATTTCTACGCGGTCCTTCGGGACAATACTATGTGGTCCTTTGGGATATTTCTATGTGGCACTTCGGTGCACTTTCTACGCGGCACTTCAGTGCACTTTTTACGCGGCACTTCGGTGCAATTTATACAAGTTGTGGTGACAGCATTAGTGCACAACCTCAATGCACTCACATACCTTAAGTTCTCAATAATGTACCATGAGCTATTAATAGAAATAACATAAATGAATAGTGCATGATGTTATATATGTCTTGTTTGATGAAATGTTTAATGGTTTCTGTATAATATTATGTTTATAGAAATTAAGTATATGATTGCATGTTTAATGTTTCATTTATGCATATATGTCTCACTAAGTCAATGACTTAGCGTGTAAGTGTTTCACACGTAGGTTCAAAGAAGCAAGAAGACTAAAGCTAAGACATGTCAAGATAACATATCTCAACAAGAAGATCAGATCAGAAACAAGTTATACAGTATGTTATTTTGATGTATTAAATGTGTTGGCATGTAACCAAGGTGCTCTGATCATTTTTGTAAACATACATTATTATATTTATGTGAACTATTGAGTTTCTATTTTCAAAATAAGTTGAATTATGTTTATTTATTTTAATTAAAGGTTTTGCCATTTTTTATAATTGAAAGTTTAAATTTTCAATTATCTTTCAAAATTACATGTTTTAAAAATCAATGTGACACATCGAATTCGTATCTGGGTCGGATACGGGTTGAGGGTATTACAATTGTCCAGCGGTTAAGCATTAATATTAATTTCCACGGGTCTTGGGTTCAAATCTTTTTAACCACAATATTTCAATAAAATTTTTCAAGAAAAACGACGTCGTTTTGTGTTTATTGAGCATCAAAATAGTTCTGTCGAAAAGACGTTGTTCTAACGAGGCATCCATATTAGCAACATCTGGTTCGAAGATGCTATGTCAACGTGTTGTTAAATCATTAACGACGGAGTGATATAATTGCACTTAAAAATAAATATTAGTATTAAAATTGACAAAATTAAAACGTTGTTAAAATTGATAAAATTAAAACGATAATGGTATAAACGAGTCAACACTTAAAGATCGATAGTATTTAAAGTAGTTAACCTAATTTATAATATCAATCCAGCCATAATTTTAGATGTAGTATGAATGAATGATTAAATAAATATTAATTTAATATTATTTTATCTCTAAGAAATCCAACTTTACCGGTGAATCCAATGAATTTAATAAATAAGTAAATAAGTAAATAAATAAATAAATAAGATCTGTGGGATTTCACATGAAATAAATCAAAGAGTTTGCTTTTCTCTAAGAAGGGTTATTTATTTCAGGGTATTTTGTTCAGCAATTTTCATAGCTTCTAGTCCTCTTTAGCCTCCAAAAAGTATCATCTTTTCAGAATATTCAGAAGAAGTAAAATACTTTTTGTTTTCTTTTTCCATGTTAGAGAAGAGAAAAGTGGTACAAATTGTTCCATTTTCACTTGTATTTCTTCATAATAAGTTGATCAACTTTTGAACAAACACCCAGTTTCATTTCTCTCTCAAAGAGTCGATCTTGATCCGCAGCTTGGAAGTAAAAAAAATGAGTTTCAGCATAAAGCAATCAGCTTTAGCTACGTGCATGGGTGTCTCTAATTCTTTTGTTCACAGAAGATCACAATCGACGATTTGCAGATCTTCATTTTCACCGGACTTGGTTCTCCAAAAGGATCTCAAAAGAACCAACCTCTCGGTGTTTAAGCCGTTGCATGTCTCATCCCTTGAGATTATCGGTAAGGAGAAAAGGCCAGTGATCCAATGCAAGGCTTATGAAGCTGACAAATCACAGCCTATAGATGCAGCTGCGGAAGGGAAAATCGAAACCGTGAAAAGGGTGAAAATTGGGATTTATTTTGCAACTTGGTGGGCTTTGAATGTTGTTTTCAATATCTATAACAAGAAGGTTTGAATGCCTACCCTTACCCTTGGTTGACTTCAACTCTGTCCCTTGCCTGTGGTTCTTTGATGATGCTGATATCATGGGCTACAAGGATTGCTGAGGCCCCGAAAACTGATTTTGATTTTTGGAAGACTTTGTTTCCGGTGAGTATTGTTTTTCCGTTTGGTGTTTGTTTGGTGAGAAAGTGAGAGAAAATAGCAGAAACAAGAGAGTCGTTTGTTTTAATATTTCTGATGATCTTTTTATAGGATCATGTGTTTTTATGTGGACGGTAGGAGGAAAATGTTAAAATGAGCATATGGCTTTTGTTTCAATTTGTCTGATTGCAGAGAAAATGAAGGAAACTAAAATTTGGTATTATCTGTCTTATCTTGAATTTAATGAAGAAAATATCGATAAAAGAACAAAACGAAAATAGAATTTTATGTATGCTTTTGTTTTTGTAAAATTAAAATTAAGATCTTCAAAGTTCAATCCTTCAGAGATTATGAGTTACATTTTTACTGATCTTCTTTCTGTTCTTTGTTTTCTGCTAGGTTGCTGTGGCACATACAATTGGACATGTAGCAGCAACTGTGAGTATGTCTAAGGTTGCAGTTTCATTCACCCACATAATCAAGAGTGGTGAGCCAGCTTTCAGTGTCCTGGTTTCGAGCTTGTTGCTCGGAGAGTCCTTCCCTCCGGCGGTCTACCTGTCCCTTGTTCCTATCATTGGCGGTTGCGCTCTTGCTGCCGTAACCGAACTTAATTTCAATATGACCGGTAAAATAAAAAATCTCTCTGTGTGGATATTGAATTGTTACTTCTATTTTTTAATCCTCTCTAAATGTGTACTTTATGAGGCAAATATCCCATTATTTGAAACTTAGCTCATTATGCTGCCCATTTCTGATAAAGTTTTAACTTCCAAACCCGAAAAAGTTCGAGATGTGGCCACCATCATTCCGCTGCATATGCTTTTTCCAGCGTGTTTTAGTTACCGTGGTCTTGTTTTCAGCTGGTAATTCTGGATTAGTGTTTCCGATATTTTTGCTGCTTGAGGATTCAGACTGAGGTTGAGGTTGTGATTTAATCGATTCGCTTTTAAGGGTTATGATCAGAGTATGGACTTGGATTGTTCTTTGTTTATTTCAGGTTTTATGGGAGCTATGATATCAAACTTGGCATTTGTATTCCGTAACATATTCTCCAAGAAAGGCATGAAAGGGAATTCCGTTAGCGGGATGAACTACTATGCTTGTCTATCTATGTTGTCTCTTGTGATACTCACACCTTTTGCGATTGCCGTAGAAGGACCGCAGTTGTGGGCCGTAGGATGGGAAAAGGCCTTATCTGAAATCGGACCACCGTTCATCTGGTAATGTACATGACAGTACTTGATCTCAATTCCTTGTTCTGTTTCCTTCCAGTTAATGTTTTCTGCATTTATTTGTTCAACTCTAGTAGATGCTTTGAAGGCGTTCGATAAACTTATTGGAACTTCTCGCACTATGTATTTGTGAAAATGAATAACACAAGATGCCCTATCGAACTTAACCCATGCCTAAAACATACTTGTATCCGAGACTCACATGCCCAAATCTTGGTACTGCAATGTTCATCTTGAAATTGAAAACCATGCTGTTTATCATCTATAAATTTTGAATCTGTAGATCCTTTTATCCACATGAACTCTAACTGTGTTGATTTATAATATTTTTGCTGCTTCTCGTTTGCTAACAATTTTTTCATGGATTTTATCGCATTTGCTAGGTGGGTGGCGGCCCAAAGTATTTTCTATCATCTCTACAATCAAGTCTCATACATGTCCCTTGATCAGATCTCTCCCTTGACATTTAGCATTGGTAACACCATGAAACGTATCTCCGTTATAGTCTCCTCCATCATCATCTTCCACACTCCTGTCCAACCCGTCAATGCTCTCGGAGCTGCCATTGCCATCTTTGGAACCTTCTTGTATTCTCAGGTTAGTATTGTTAATGACTTTTTAAACAACTTTACATACTTGACTGCTAGACCTGTCAAATTCAGATATTTTGGAACTCTAGCAACCGACAATTTATTTATTAATGGTTGGTCTATACAATTGATCTAGTTCTCAGATATCTTTCGGGTTTAGTGTTTTTGTTTAGTTTGTTGAACCATTATTTTATCACCTAAACCTACCCGGTGCCTCCTACAAGATTTTGGTGGTTTGAACTTTGATGAATCTTTTGAATCCATGATAGTTAAGGGCACTGGCCATGTGACTTACCAATTTTATTGGGGGTCGGATGTTGACACCGCACGTGCCGGTACTAGCTTATGGTATGCCGGTAGACATCTTTTGGTGGTAGGTGGCTTCAAATGAACTATCTAGGCCATAGTCTACCTAATGGGATCATCTGATGGTTTATTCCATGTGCATTAGTCAAAGATGCTATAGATAGATTCCATTATTTCATTCTAAATAATTTGAGAATATGCTTGGTTTCTTCTCCTAAATACACAGCTCTCTAATTGTTAACTAGCAGTATCTTAAACCGATAACGATTGGTTCCTCTACCCCAAATCACATCCGATCTCTTTTGCAGGCAAAAGCATGAAAAATCCGGGGCATCAAGATTTTCTATTCATCACGTAAAACATAGATGATGAAAGGGAGAATGGTATCTGGAAAGCTCGGATTAGTGTGTTTCGGGATCGATATCGATTGCAGGATTTGGGGGGGGGGCACCGGCTTGTCATATTGTAGATAATCTATAATAATGGTGATTATATAAATAAGGTAACAGAGTGGATTTAGGCATGTTTCTTCATCTATATTATGTGGCTGCTAGGGGGATCGGTTTGAATAAACAAAGAGTTTAATGCTTTGACATGAACAATGTATTTTCATCATAAACTTGTGGTGTTATTTTCAATTGAAAACCTTGTCCCCTTTATGATCATCTCCACATGATCGACTCTTCATGGCTTGAAAGGGTAAACATCTATTGCTTCCTACATCATCCCTAGGGGATTCGACAGGGCTCTCGCTGCTTTGTTTAATGAAGTTCTTCAAAATAATTCAAATTTCCAGGTATACCTGCAGACATGGTGTGGTGAGAATGTATTATTTTCATGAGACGTAAATCTCTATGATCAGTGCTCGAGAGTCGAGACCCTCCAACAATATGGATTGATTTCGACAGCATATCATTTTGATGCCGCCCAATCGTGTCCGTTAAATGATTCCCATTCAGCTGATTGCTATGTTTAGTTACTATTGGTGAAGAGAAAATGTGCAACTTTGATATTGGCCGTTCATTAGAATAAAAATATCTCGAGGCCAAATAGTAGATTCAAAGAAATCTAGATTGTGATTGTGACCAAACCCTTGCTGGGTAGGTCCCTCCGACACTTCTTTTATTCTTTTCCATACGTGTATTGTTGGGAAGTTCTATATGCGGTAATCTTAATATACGGTTAAAGAAATGCATTATCGGTTTTGTTATTATTATTTTAATAAAATCGGTAAAAAATTACCTAAAATATTAATATTTTTAACATTTTCGATAAAATGTTTAATAATAACAAAAACGTAATGCTTTACCGGATATATTAACAAAACCAGTAAAGCGCCTAATAATAACAAAATCGGTAGAAATAATAATGTTTTCGATAATTTTTTATCGGTTTTGTTAAAAAAATAATAACAAATCCGGTAACACCTTTTCTTATCTGCATACTAAGACTGCCGCACGTGAGATTTTTCCGTATTGTTGATCAGAGTAATAGGAACAATTCCTTTTTTTTTTATTTTGATGAAGAGTCATAAATGATAATTTTGTATAGGAAATAGAGAGTATGATCTCGAAGAAGAAGATAATAATGAAATAAATTGAAGGAAAGAGAGTCCAATTTTTTTTTAATATTGTATGATGATTTACATATAGATTTTTTTGTATAAGTGTAAAGCCTAGGGTGATAATAGTTATTTGTAAACTGACAAGATAATTAAGTATAATTGTTTGACAATAGATTTGATTATGAAAGATCATGTGAGTCTGCAAGCGATAATATCAAAAGATTGCAATTGTTTGAAAGATGAATTCGAATTTAGGAACTCCAATATGGATGGTGCCTTTTGTTAAGAGGACAAGCTTTTTAAAATTTTAAGAGGGACGAACTTTCAAAATTTCAAGAGCGAAAACAAATTATCAATTGAAAATATAAAAGAAAATATCCAAAATATATGTTAATTTGAAATTTTCTTAGAGACGATTGCCCTCCACTGCCCCTTCGATCTATCCGTGAACTCCAAATATCTCAATAAACGAAGAATTAATGATAAAGGTGTGGTTTACAAAGGAAATCCGGAAGAAATATAACATATATAAATATATTGAATTCGTATTCGGTTACCAAATAATAATTCTCAACTGTTTTACTTCGAATTTATGTAAAAGTACGTAAAGAAACATGATGATGGATGATTGTATACTCCATATTTTATCTAAACTTTGTGCTCATACAACGGTCTCACAAAGTAATACATATAAAGGAACACTGAAAAAGGAGACTCTGAAAGCATGGCTGTAAAAGATGGGACATCCATTTATTTCATGGGATGAACAGACTTAAAGGCGGACAAAAAAAACACAGTAATTACACCTGCAAATACTTGATCGCCGTTTGAACATCTTTATCGCCTCTGCCGCTGCAGTTAACCACGACTTTGGTACCATTTGGTAGAGTCGGGCACAAGTTCTCCAAATAGGCCAGTGCATGAGATGTCTCCAAAGCTGGGATTATGCCCTCCAGTCGGGACAATCTCTTGAAAGCTGCATGCATATTTCATGAGATGTGTCTCATGCTATTTGATAAATGCACAAGAGTGTAAGGATGCTGATCAATTGCATTCATAGGTTTTTGTAAAGATATTCGGGCACACATAGGTCAAACGAACCACAGAAGTGGACGATCTCCACCATCTCCACAAAAACTGGTGTTGCAAATGTTTAGATGTGCAAATTTAGACGATTCATTACTCAAAAGACAACAGGTTATATACACGATGTCTTACGTGAGCATATATCCGTATAAAATGAGGGAGAGATGCAAGAGAAACAGAAACAGTTCCTCCTTCAAGAACATTTTATGTGTAAGGTTATCAGTCAAACTAATTTTGGAAAAAGTGATAAATTGACAGCCCATGATGGAGCACAGAAAATAAACCATAAAGAGAGGTGGAGAACCCTAGTGCATTGGATGATTAAAAACCAAGGTGAAATTAGGGAAACAAACACTGAAGGATGAAGGACCGAAAACAACTGGAATGTTGTTAAAAAAATCAAAGGGAATGTTGTGCATCTACAAATAATCATTTCTTTTAGAAGACCAAACAGCAGCAAGTAGTCACAATCAGATACGACAGGATGAAGGATCAGAAACAACTGGAATGTAGTTTCGTACCTTCCAATGCTTCTTCATCTGTCACACTGTGGTACTCAGCTCGCCCTACATCTTTCAGAAAACTGTGCTCAGGTCCAACTCCGGGATAATCCAAACTGTATAGCCACAACAAAAACTTTCCAAATCATTCAAAGTAAAATAAAGCAAACCACATAAAAATGAACAAATTCATTATCAAAAAAACCCTTACCCTGCGCTAATGGAATGAGGTTCAACTATTTGTCCATCTTCATCCTGCAATAAGTAGCTCATAGCTCCATGCAAAACTCCCACTTCTCCCTTTGTCAAAGTAGCAGCATGCTTGCCACTATCCAAACCAAAACCAGCAGCCTCTACGCCAATCAACCTAACATCCTTGTCATCAACAAAATCATGGAAAAGTCCCATAGCATTTGAACCTCCACCAACACATGCAACCAATACATCTGGTTTCCCTCCCCATTTTTCCAGCGCTTGTTTCTTGTTTCTTTACCAATCACAGCATGGAACTCTCTCACCATCATAGGATATGGATGTGGACCAGCAACAGATCCCAAAATATAATGAGTTGTCTCCACATTAGTCACCCAATCCCGGATAGCTTCCGAGGTAGCATCTTTTAGTGTTGCAGTACCTGAATGAACTGCTCTGACCTATACAATAAAAAAATACAATTTCAAATAATTGGTCAATCCAAAGAGATTGTGATACAGAACCTATAATCTAACAACGTATGACAGATGGTGTCTCATTTACCTCTGCACCAAGAAGCCGCATTCTGAAAACATTAAGCGCCTGTCTTTCCATATCTTGAGCACCCATGTAAATAATGCACTGCAAACCAAACCGTGCACACACAGTAGCTGTCGCCACACCATGCTGACCAGCTCCAGTTTCAGCAATAATTCGTTTCTTGCTCAAACGTTTAGCAAGCAATGCCTGCGCAACAGCATTATTGATCTTATGAGCACCAGTATGGTTAAGATCCTCCCTCTTTAGGTAGATATCCGGCCCTTCACCATTAGGATGCTTGTAATGTTCGGATAACCGCTCCGCAAAATAAAGTGGAGTTTCCCTGCCAACATAGTCTCTCAAAACCCCAGCTAGTTCTTCCTGTAATTAAGAAAAATTATTCCTCGAAATCACCACTTCCAGTACTAAAAATAATCATTCTTTCAAAGGGTTATTTCATTATTTAAAAGTTCAAACTCTTTAGAAGCTCTTTAACACTTTTCTCCCTATTATTGACAAAAAACTTCATAGTATTGTTTTCAAAAAAAAAATTACGAAAGAACGTTATAACTTCCTTAAACCCAATAAAGTGAAAAAGTAATGTCAATTCAAAAATAATGATTATAATTCTTAATCATTCAAAAAAAAGCGAAAGTAATTCTTCAAAACAAAAAAGAACTTTAGAACAAAAACGACCAGTTAGTCTTTTTTTCTCATGAAAATGAAATTCGATATAAAAAATTACAATAAAAAACTAAAATAAAAACGCAAAAAAACAACTAGAAATGTAATAAACGATAAAAGAAAATTCAATAAATTCCCTTCTTTTAATCTAAGTAAAAAAATCAATTTCCATCATTTTGTTCATAACAGATTCATTGGGAAAAAATACAATTTTTAAAAAATTCCAATCAACAAACACAGACAAAGGCTGTACGCGGCTATTCCAAATAAGTATTCATAATTACATACGAATAGAAATGTGCATAAATATATGGTGGAGTCGTTACGAAAATAACCTGAAATTTGTCGTCTTTAGAGAGTGAATGAAAAGCCGTTTCCAGCTCAGAAAGGGCAGACATTAGGGTCTCGGGAACGTATTTCCCACCAAATTGCCCAAACCGACCGAACGAGTCGGGTCGTTCCCATCCTTTCGGATCCGAATCCACGGAAACAGGAGCAGCTGGCACCGGTTCTCTAGTCAACGTACAAGAAATGGGGAAAAAATTCACAGGCGATGTCAGAGGCTCAACTTTGTTGAAATTGAAAGGAAATTTTGAGGAAGAAGAAACGGAACATGAAGAGGAAAGGGGATTGCGTAGGCGAAGAGCGACGGTGCTAGAGGCGGCGGCGGCCATAATCGAGAGAATTTGAATTGTAGGGATTTATTTGGGTGGACTCTTTACGCTTGGGGAAGTCGGGACAAGAATCTAAAGAAAACGTAGTGGGCCCGGTTAATATAAAACAGTCGGAAAGATTTGATAGATGATGACGTGGCATATTACCCTCTTAGCAAATTTGCCTACTTGGAAATTGGTTTTTGGTTGGCTTATTTGTTATAACGAAATGGGAAAATGTTTTTAAGAATAAACTTCTTCTATTATTTTTAGAGTATATTACATATTTAATCACTCATCTATTTTTGTAATTTCTTTTTGGTGGCCTCTATTTTTTAAAATTATATTTAAAAGCATGTTTTGATTCTATTTTAGTTATCTATTATTAAAAAATAAATAGAACTGCTTAAATGATAATTTAAAATTTTTTCAATGATGATACGATATTATCTTATGGTAGCATGTCAGTATTATCATTATTTTTTTAACGATGGATGACCAAAATAAAATAAAAAATGTAATTTTATTGTAATTTTCTCGTGTTTAAGAAAACATCTCTATTATGTGTTTAGCTTACGATGATGATTATTAACCTTCGTTGTAATTTAGATAATTTTTCAATTTTAATAAATTTAGCCACTTTCTATAAAAAAAAAATTCACTACACAGTTAGGGTTGGAACTTGGAAATATTATTTATTGGATTAAGTTATGAGCTCTGTTAAATTTCAGATTTTTAAGGTTTAGCTTTGTGCAATTTGAAGTTAAATATTGGGCTTTATATTGGATATTTATCCTTCATCTCTCAATGGGCTTTCCCTTTCTTTCCTCTCTCTGTATCTCTTTATTTCTTTCTATTATCGCTCCTAAACCCTTATCAAATTAGAATCTGCATTTCTCCTCCGCTTGTTCTTCTTCTGTTTTTGAAACCTTACTACGATTTGACATCAAACAGTTTCATTTTCCCTGGTGAGCAAGTTATTGCCTTTTCTTTTCCTTTAAAGACTTAATCTTTACCCTTTTTTCTCTTTCTTTCATGAAGCCAAGGGTCGAAGCAAATTTTCTTTTCTTTTTTCCATTTTGGTTGTATTATATGTTCTCATTGCTATTATTTTTGAATAATTTTTGTTTTTATAAATGTTTTGATGTTTCCCGTTCTGGGTATTCTTTGTTTTGCCTATTTTTGTGCATTTCGTATATGATGATTGATGGTGCTTCAGTGTTCTAACTTAGGCAGTTCTGTAAACTTCTATTAATTTGCCATGCTCTGTAACCGAGTTTTACTTTATTAATTTTAGTCTTTAGAACCATATTTGTGCATACTTATCGAGGTTCGCCGACGCTTAAATTGTTGTCTTAGGTTTATTGTGTAATTTTGTTGAAGAAATTTAATTATGCTATGTTGTATTGCAATGATTGAAACTGTGTTCGAATTGTTCTGTACTTCTTAGGTAATGCTGCTCTTTAATCTTAGCTCTAAACTAAACTATGGTTTCTCGAGTTCTTTTAACATTAGGCTCCCCAATGAAATATAACCGAAGTTTTTACAATTGTTGACTTGGTCGAGGAAAAGGTCATTGAAACCGTATAAAGGTCCCCAGCCCACCACTAAATCTTATATAGCATCAATGGTTATAATTTATTTTCAATTGCTGAATCTATTTTACATATTTCAGACTGAAAGTGTTGGCCGACTTTTACTGGCAAGAGAATGGGACGTAATTCGTCCAACCATTCCGAGTCTCCAGTTAGGAGGCGAGGGTCTCCTCATAGGAGGAGTCCATCTTACAGAGAAAGATCACCTGGACGACCCAAGAGTTCGCATAAAGGAAGCTCCCCTACAAGAGAAAAGTCTCCTCGACACAGGAGGTCTCACAGGGATCATTCTCTGGAAAGGGAGAAACGTTCTGGCCTTACTAAGTCTCCAAAACATCCAAGTTCACGGTCTCCTTCTCCCAGGACAAAGAGGCTGAGGAGAGCACAGGATGAAAATGAGGTTGAGAAAGTGAAGGAGAGGGAGCATGAGAGAAATCATAGCAGGGGTAGTGAGAAGAGTACCTGTAAGGATAAAACTTCAGGGAAGGAAAGGACATCTGAGAGGGAAAGGGGTTTGGAGAAAGAAATGGTGAGTGACAGAAAGGATAGACGGTTGGGAAGAGATGATATGGATAGCAAGTCTAGCAGAGGAAGACATGAGCGGTCTGTTTCTCCATCCGATGACCACCACAGAAGCAGGCATAGATCTCACTCACTTGCATCAAATTCAAGAGCTCCGGATGAGGTGTCCCCTTATATTCACTTTATTTCTTTCTCGTTTAACTTATTTCTGTTTACAGTTTCTATATTTCATTATTTGGAGCTGCATTTTCACATTGTCATGCTAACAAACACAATAAACATATATGAGGATATGCATTTTTCAGTTATAATATGTTTCCTGTTTTTCTTCATCTTGAATTGTTGTCTAATGGTTTATTGTCAAAAACTTTTCATTTTAGGTGACTAGCTCAAGAGGTGCTGAAAATCGGTACGCTGCCTCCTTAAGTTTAAGCCTCTTCTTTTAATCTGCACCAAGGATATTTCTTAACATATAGAAATTATGTTATTTACAAGTTTGATTTATGGAATTTGTTTGAAGCAGTGTCTTGGCTTATTATTATTATAATTCTTTTTTGTAAAGGGAGGGGGAATCGTTGATGTCAAAGAATTACCAAATCTAAAAGTTAATGTTATTATTTGAGGGCTTTTTTCTTTAAAAAATAAATTAATTAATGTGCACTTTTCCCTGAGCTTTTTTTAATATTTTTATGGTCTATTAGTTCCTTTGCTTTTCATATGATGATGGTTGTCACGTGATTTACTATCTTCCTTCTATGTGTTTTGGGGGAAAATATGTTGTTGAATCTACTTGCTATTTTAGGTTTATAGTTTATTATTATGGTTACGCTTGTTATGCCTACTCTTCCATTTTTCTTGAAGTATCCTTGTCCAGAACCCATGCATGTGGGAAAACTTGGAAAGAATTGAACATAGCCATTTAGGAAGCATATTCATATCTGTATCGGGCACACACATAAGCCAGAGTAATATGGTTTTTGTTTCATTCTTGTAAGTTCTTAATAGTCTAACAATAGATTTCCTTGTGTTCCTAAGCAGGGATGATGAAGATGATTCTGTCGCTAAGATGAAGGAAGCTGAGGAAGTCTTGGAAGCAAAACAAAAGGTAACAAATTACTTGGCTGCCCTGTTCTATAATTGTGTGACAAATTATTTCTTAACTAGTTAGATACCCTGTGGCCTGTGGTTCTATTGTATTCATACTGCCTAGAATTTCAAGTAATTTTAGTGGATTATTTTACGTGGAAACTTTATGTATATTATTTTTTTAACCTTGTAAGTTTGTAATAAGTTATTAAATCCAATATTTTGAAATATTTAATAAGTTATTAAATCCAATATTTTGAAATATTTATATATTGGTCCCTCATCTTTTACGAAATTATGAAAAGGACCCTGTCTAATAAAAATTGACACATGTTTCTTAACTAGTTAGATAAATCTTATGCCTGGTGTTTAAATTTATCTTTTATTTATTGTTGTAACTTGCAGCAAAAACCTACATTTGAGCTATCAGGAAAGCTTGCAGCAGAAACCAACAGAGTTAGAGGTGTGACTCTGCTATTCAATGAACCACCTGATGCTCGAAAACCTAATATAAGATGGCGCCTCTATGTTTTCAAAGCCGGTGAAGTACTCAATGGTTAGTCCAAGATTGCATCCTTCCTATATCATATGTTTTCTTCCTTGACTTTTTTGTTTTAAATTTTTCCTTTCCAAGATCCATATCATGGCAATTGTCGAGAAAAACTATTACATGTTAGGGGATCAAGGATTTATACTTAATTCTTGCTATTTCATTGGAACTGGGAGATTGGAGCTTGTTCTCATTATGTTGGCAATTCATTTAGGTTAAAAGTTGACGACCGTTCAAGAAAGCATGGAACTTATCCCCCCTGATTTTGTTTGGTTTTCTAATTCATCTTGTTGGCAGAGCCCCTTTATATACATCGCCAGAGCTGTTACCTTTTCGGGAGGGAAAGGCGGGTAGCGGATGTACCCACAGACCATCCATCCTGTAGCAAGCAACATGCTGTCATTCAATTCCGGTACATTTTTTCTTAGCAATTCTATTCTCGGCATTTGTTCTGAACATTATTTAACTAAATGTTTTTTTCTTGGCCAGGCAAGTAGAGAAAGAGCAACCTGATGGTACAATAACCAAGGAAGTAAAGTATGGTTAAGCTGATTTGGAATTTTACTTCAGTTAGCTACGATTAATTGTGATGAATTCTTCTCTTATTCTGTTTTGCTTTTACCTCGTAGGCCTTATATAATGGACCTTGGAAGCACTAACAAAACTTTCATTAATGTGAGCAATTTATCTCAAAATCTTTATGAATTGCATAGAAACTTGATTTGATTTCTATAATTTCATCTAAAATTTCTTTTTGCGTTTGCAGGACAATCCAATCGAACCCCAACGTTATTATGAACTTTTTGAGAAAGACACCATTAAATTTGGTAACAGTAGGTAGGGCCCTTGTCAATGTTCAGCCTTTATTTTTTTGATAAGAAGGTAGGCCTCGTTAAAACCCCCTTAATGATTAATGGAGCAGAAATTGCTCCTTAATCAGCGGAAGAAGGAAAAGAGTGCCTTAATTCATTAAAAACCGAATGATACATAATGTTTAAAAACAAAACACACCCTTTACAATAATCAACCCAAATCCTAACTAAAGCCTAAAAGAAAGCTGTGTAACTAGCCAATACCAGCTTTAGCTAATCTATCAGCCTCAACATTGGCTGATCTAGGAACCCATCTAATAATACCATTAAGATCTCTTAACAAAATAACAATGTCTTTCACAAAGGCTCTGTAGACAAGAGGACAACAATCATAATTTTTGACCCACTCCACTGCTAATTGCTGTCTGATTCAACAATTAAGCGTTCTTTAAACCTCTGATGAATCAGAGTGAAGAAAGATAAGCCCTTCTTTATTGCCATAATCTCAATCAACACCAGCTGCCTCTTGGAAAGAACCCATCACCGAGCCATCCTCAACTCTTAGAATGCCCCCAACACCACTTTTCCTCCAATCTCCATTCACTGCTGCATCAACGTTCAATTTTATAAAACCCTTTGGAGGAGGAGACCAAGACACAATTTTGATGATCGAAAGCCTTGAATTAGAACAACAGTCCCCAAGAGTTGGATCAGAAATGAGAGAATCCTTTAGAATAGCCTTTATGGTTTAGTTGCATTATAGGAATGAAAGTAATAAAGAACAATACGTAAGAGAGTATGCATGCATAAGGTATTAGTATAGTTCCACTAAGCTACCATGATAGTGCTTGATAAAAGGCTTTCCTGTTTTGGTCAGTCTCCGATTCTCACACTGCATTTTGGTGGTGCTATTATTGTTTTTGTAATCGTTATGCTTGTGTAAATGAGAGGAAGTAATTGATTCATTGATGTTGCTGTAGCCACTGCTCTATTGTTAATGAATTCAATGCCGAAAGTGTCTCCAATTGCATCCGGTCATAGAAACTAGTTATAATCGGTTTGGTTTTATGATGAAATAATTCGATTGTCATCTTGTCTGGCGTATGCTTAAATATCTTTGTTGTTGTGCTTTGCTATTGGTAGCCTTTTAAATCATTTGGTTCGGGCTTTTGCAGCCGAGAGTATGTTCTACTGCATGAGAACTCCAACCAGTGAGACGTACAGTTAGACGACCACCAAAACTGTCTCATCAGCATGCTCTCACAGAATACAAAGAACGATATCGATGTATTTGGTTTTCTGCATTCGAGAATGAAGAGGTTTCTTGTAGAACTTAGATGGTTGAGTTGGATCTAGTTCGAACTCGTGTATGCCAATGTTCTCTTCAAAGTAGCCATTGTTGTTTGTGCTTTTTTAATGGTATTCATAATGTGGCACAAGAATGATACCTTTTATTGCGAGTAACTAAATAGTCTGATGAAACCACCCAATTGCAGAAGAAATTGTAGATTAATCTTTAGACGGCTACTTTTCCCAACTTCTATATTGTTTTATAATTACTGGGGTGCTTTTACTTTTTGCACACCGTGATCATCTTTAATTGTACCATGATTATGGATCCTTTCGTTTCGTAGGTCTGAGTGAGTGATTTTAAAAATACCCATGTCTTTTAAATACAATATTTCATATCCATATAAATACTTTATAATAAATGAAAATTCCCAATGGTCAAGTTTCTCTCAATTATCCATGGCAAGTTAAAGAGCTTAGCCATGATGAACTTGAAGATCTTATTGACATTGATATTATGTGTAGCATTTGAGAAGAAAAGGGTTGCACTCATTGCCCTGGCATATGCTCTTGCCTGTTTGATGAAAAAGAAGAAGATTCAGACTCAAGTTTGATCACTGTTAAATCTAAAAAAGCTTAAAAACATCAACTATTGAGTAATTAACTTTCCAATTTGCTATACTTCAATCAAGTTGGTCCCTTGTGTTTCAATCTTTAAACACTGTTTGAGACTGGAAAAGGAAAGGTTTTGTCACATATGCCAAACGGCTGAGATTTGACAAAGGAAGACTCCCAGGACATTCCTCTTATCAGACCAATCACTTCTAAGACAAATTTTGTTCCTATTAATATTGGAATTGCTGTCTGCAAGACATTGAGAAGCATTAACTGAGAACATTTGGGAAAAATTTTGCTCACTAATCATTAATCAGTAACATCTCCAATTTCAAAAATCAATACCACTTTTTGAATCTATCGAGTGGTTTTAGTGACAAAAGTGAATATTATTCTTTTTAGAGGATCCATATTCAAGCAGTTGTGTCAGTATGTGTGCGTTGTTAATAGGCTAAGAAAAACTTGTAACAAATACTATACTGTAATCATTCCTTTCTCGGGTGTGGGAAAAATTCGGCCAAACACATAATTCTAATTTCTAACTACTCCGAAAGGGAAAAAATAAAAAGAAAATCTATAAGAAAACACTGGTTTAAGTACCTGATTCCACTTCTTTGCTTGACAATACCATCCAACAACACTGCAAAATCCAAGAAAAAATATTGTAAATATTATATAACTATCAAATTCGGTACTTTTCTTCCAACTGGCTTTAAAGCTAGCCTGTTAAGGGTGCATCGGCTAGTTAGATCAAACATAAACAAGATTGCCACGGCATTTTTACAAGCAATTGGAAGATGATCTAGTGAGTTACTATCACCTGCAACCAAATAATCAGAGGAAGATGAGAACGGAACAAGAAAACTCAGTTTAACAGCAGAAGAACAAATCTGGAAGTTCAAAAAACAAATTTATTGATTAAAGTTTTCACCTCTTACATCCCATATGCTGAAAGCAATCTTGGCACCTTGAACAAATAATGTTTTGTTAACCAAATTTAATCCAGTCATTTGTAAGCTTTTCTCTGGTTCATCCCCAACATATTTGATCTTCAAACGTGAAACAGTAAACCATTAAAAACCACTTATTATAAGTGATATTTCATCAAAGAACTGAAAAGAAGAAACAGAAGAAGAAAGAATCAAAACCATGTTCTTACCAGAAAGCTGGTTTTTCCAATCTGACAGTCACCTAATAAACTGATCCAAACTAACCAAATCGGAATCCGCTTCGTACCCATTACATATCATCGGAGGATGATCCTTCTCCGGCAAGGCCTTACCGTCGTCGACCACCATAATTTCCACCTTAGATGACGATGCTGATGAATCCGGGTGAGTCAATCTCCTATACAGAATAGGCCTTCCAATAGAAAAAACAACTTTATCCCAAATGAAGCCAAAAAATCTTCGGAAAATCGATACCCTTTCTAGTATACTCCACCTCTTGAGATATAATTTCTTACTGAAACCGACTTCTCCACAACTAAAGTTCTCTAATGGACTAAAACCTCTCGATAAGACCCTTAATAAACTCGAGAGATTTACTATGATAATCTATATAGATAGTAATATTGACTATAAATCTATCACAAACATGCACAATGGCTATAAATCTATCACAAACATGCACAATGGCTATAAATCTATCACAAACATGCACAATGGTCGGTTTATATACTCCTAGGACAGGGAAGGGAGAGAGCTTCTTCTTTTGAATTTTCATTTTGGACCATTTTTCATGTTTTCCTTTATCTTCTTACCATGTTTAACTATTACTATAATTTTTTGCATAAATAAAAAATTTAATAGTTAACGGCCGACGTAACTCATTTATTCCATTATATAATTAAAATAAAATATAACACATTTATGATAACAGTATATTATTTAATAGAAATAAAATTGGTTTTTTAATGGAAATAAAAGTTTTTATTGTTGGGATTAAGACCCACATGTTCACACATGTCTAAGGTGGAGAAATGACTCCCCATTTTAATTAGAGAAAATAACTTCAGTGACCGAAACTATTTTATAATGTACGATTTTAACCAATTTTTTTTGGATTTGCAAAAATAACCAACAAAATCGCAACGCGAACTCCTATTTCGCAACACAGTTTCCAAATTCGCGAGCATAGAAATTTTCGCAATGCGAATTTCGCAACGCTAATTACCGATATAGGTAAACACAATTATTGCAACGCGAATTTCGCAATTTGAATTCGCCAAATTCGCAACTAAATTACCGACATAGGTAAACACGGTAGAAACAATCTGGTAAAAAAACCGAATTCGACAATTTGAAAACTGAGTTACGAATTTGGCAAATTCGTGTTGCGAAATGTAAAATCTCGCCTTTTAAAAAAAAATCAAAGGACATAAAATGCACTGAAGTGGTTTTCAACCTGTGACATCCCAATTGTCAAGTCCACGTATGAATCACTCAGCTAAACCTACGCCTGTAAATGAATTGAACAAACATGAACGAGGATATGTTCATGTTCGTTCGTTCTTTCGTTTAACTTTAACCAAACAAATAAAATGTCGAAATGGTTTTTTCTTTAAGAGGCGAGATTTTACATTTCGCAACATGAATTTGTCAAATTCGCAACTCAGTTTTCAAATTTGCGAAATTCGCGTTTCGAAAATGAAATTCGCATTGCGATAGTTGTGTTTACCTATATCGGTAATTAGTGTTGCGATAGTTGTGTTTACCTATATCGCTAATACGATAGTTGTGTTTACCTATATCGGTAATTAATGTTTCGAAATTCGCGTCGCGAAAAATTTCATGTTCGCGTTGCGAATTTGGAAACTGTGTTGCGAAATAGGAGTTCGCGTTGCGATTTTGTTGGTTATTTTTGCAAATCCAAAAAAAATTGGTTAAAATCGTATATTATAAAGCATTTTCGGACACTGAAATTATTTTCTCTTTTAATTATGGTCGGCACTAGAGCTGAAAATTTGATGAATTTAATTAAAGAGTTGTTAATGATAAAAAAAATAGGAAAAAAAATAAGAAAAAGAAATAATGATAAAAGAAAATAGGAAAAAATTAGCTATAATTTTGTAATAAGATATGTATTCTATTAATTCTGTCATCACCGTTATCCTTTCAAAATTTCATTTCTTTAAAGTATAAATAAGTTCATTTTTTTAAAATTAAGTATAGTTTGTCCAACGAGATTAATTATGCTCTCATATCGACTTACATATATCCTAAATCAACTCTTAATTATTGATTTGAAATCTCGACTATTATAACTCTCTCCCTTGAAAAAATTTATCCTCGAAATCTACTTAACTCTAAGAGATGTGTACACTAAAGTCGTATAAATTCTCCTAGCTCCCAAGTAGCCTAATTCGCTCCATGATCTCTCCATAAATTTTGTTACTAGTACAAGTCTTTTGTTCATGAGTCCTTTCATACGAGTTAAGATCATCAAAGATTTTTTTCATGTGACATATGAGAATCTATCTCGATTTATCCAACCGAAATAAAATACGAAGTATTTGAACGATATATCCTTAGCATTGATACGTGAAACACATTATAAGTTTGCTACATTTTAGGCGATAGTACCAATAAGTAAGTTACCCGTCTAATTCTTTTCAAAATCTCGTATGATCCAATAAAATGTAAACTTAATTTTTCATTAGGTTCAAATTGCATAATTTTCTTTCAAAATGGCACTTTAAAAAATATTTCATTCCTTACCATAATCTTGATAAAATTTAGTACAGCATATAATAATAAAAAAAACAATAAATTACTTAAGCTTAACAATAAAATTTAATACGTACATCAAAGTTTATCATTTTTGTATTTATATATTTATTATTAAGGCTTGATAATATAATTTGAATTTTCATCACATTCATCAATAATATTTTTATAATTAAATATTATAATTTTATATTTTTAT
The DNA here is from genome assembly GCF_006381635.1 of Hibiscus syriacus. Lineage (NCBI taxonomy): Eukaryota > Viridiplantae > Streptophyta > Magnoliopsida > Malvales > Malvaceae > Hibiscus > Hibiscus syriacus. The sequence goes on along the minus strand of NW_024063114.1, from coordinate 849,198 downwards.
TAAATAAATAATATAATATTTTCAACAATGTAACGTATAATGCCAAGGAAATACATGAATACTAAAGGCGTACACAAGTTGAGGATCGACTTACAGGCTGTAGCCTAATGCGGAGCCCAAAGGAAAGAAAATAATTTTCAAACAGTGCTAATCACGTGCATAACACGTGGCATCACATTGCCTCCTAAAATCCCCAAAACTGGCGGGAATGTCACTCTTCTCAACTCGCAAACCCCCCACCCCCTAAATCCCTCCATTTCCCGTTGCTCTATTCACTCCAAAACGACACCAAAATCATGAACAAGGGAGGCAACCCAAGGAAGAGGCCACCACCGCCGTCTTCGCACCAGCCATCTCCGGCGACGAAGTACCAAGCGACTGCTCCAACGCCTCCGCCACCGTCGGCGGAAGAGGATTTCATTGATGAAGATGTCTTCCTTGACGAAACCCTTATGGGGGAAGAAGACGTGGAATCCCTAATTCTGCGCGACTTAGAGGAACGTGAAGCTCTCGCTTCTCGTCTTTCCAAGTGGGCGCGCCCTCCTCTCTCCGAGGCCTACGTGTCCCAGTCTCATAGCATTGGTAAGTTTAAAAAGCAAACATTTTGCTGTAAATTTTGGTTTTTAAGGTTGTTTTGGAAATTTTGAGCTGTTTCTTCTTTCCGTGGTGCTTTAGTTTTCCAGCAATTGGAGATTGATTACGTGATTGGAGAGAGTCATGGAGGTTTGCTGCCTGATTCTTCTGGTCCAGCCGCCATTATCAGAATTTTCGGGGTTACTGGAGAAGGTAGTTTTTCGTAAATCTTTTACGTGACATTAGCTTCTAAGAATACTAAAGACACACTGATATTATTGACCGTGTGTATTTTTTATTTAGTTTTAACGAAATCCCAAAGTGTAAATTTTTTGTCAATCTGATGAATTGCTTTTATCGGCTACTTATAGGACTCAGTGTTTGTTGTCTTGTTCATGGATTTGAGCCGTATTTCTACATTAACTGCCCACAAGGAATGGGTCCGGATGATATCTCCCATTTTCATCAAACCCTCGAGGTATTTGGTTTTACTACTTCCTCAGGTTACACATTCACCTCTTGTGAGTGGCTTCTTAATTGTTTCAGCTACATGACTACAGGCTAAGATGAAGGAGAAGAACAAAAACAGCAAAGTACCAAAGTTTGTTCGACGCATTGAATTGGTTCAGAAAAGGAGTATTATGTATTACCAACAACAAAAGTCTCAACCTTTTCTCAAGATTGTAGTGGCACTGCCAACTATGGTTGCTAGCTGCCGTGGTAAAATTCCTGATTCCTTTGAGTTTCCTTCACTTCATGAAATGCCTTACTGTAGTTGAAATTATTTTTAACTTGTTTTTTCTCTAGACGTGAGCTCTTTAATTTGTTCATAATTGAAGTCTAGAAAACTGCACAGTTCTTTTTATATCTCCAGGCTTGTTAATCGCCAATGATTTGCAGGCATTCTTGATAGAGGCATACAAATTGATGGCCTTGGTATGAAGAGCTTCATGACATATGAAAGCAATGTTCTTTTCGCACTGCGTTTCATGATAGATTGCAACATCGTTGGTGGTAATTGGATTGAGATACCGGCTGGTAAATATAAGAAGACAATGAGGAATATGTCCTACAGCCAATTGGAGTTTGATTGCTTGTAACCTCTTCTTTGGTCATTAAGTTCATTTCAACTGTTTCATTGTTGTGTCTGTTATCCTGGTTTAATTCTCTTCCCTTATTGTTCTTAGGTATTCAAATTTGATTAGCCATGCCCCAGAAGGGGAATTCTCAAAGATGGCTCCATTTCGCATATTGAGTTTTGATATAGAGTGTGCTGGCCGCAAAGGTCATTTTCCGGAGCCTACTCATGATCCTGTAATCCAGGTCTTGTTCCGCTGTTCAATTGACCCTTTTGATTTGAGGAAAATGTTATTAAATATTATGTTGATTCTTTGGATCCTGACTCATGTTGATGAAGGATTGATTGAAAACTATTTGATCATTTTCTTTCACTGGTTCTGAAGAATTTCTTTTGTTTCTTTCCAGATAGCAAATCTAGTTACTTTGCAAGGAGAAGATCAGCCATTCATTCGTAATGTTATGACCCTCAAGTCATGCTCCCCGATAGTTGGTGTTGATGTGATGTCTTTTGATACAGAAAAAGAAGTCTTTCTTGCTTGGAGGGTACTGGTTTTGTTCTTAAAACTTCTCTGTTTTACTTTAATACTTGGGCATAAAAAAGAAGGTATCCATTTGTGCATATTACTAAAATTCTCGATAAGCATTTCTTTTTTCTTATCTTAGTTGTTCTAAACATGTTCTAAACCTTTTAAGAGATTCATTAAGCAACTTCCCGGTTCACCCGTGTTCTACCTTTATGTTGTCTTCTTCTATTCCATTTGCTAAAATCATTTGTATTGAATTGAGAAACTTCCGGAAAATCGAAAACTTGAAAACACATGCTTTCTCAAGCCGAATATAAGGCTTTTCTGCAATTTACAAAGTGCCCTAAAGAACATAAAAAATTACCAGTAAGTCTAAGTTTACATCCAGCAACCTACTTTTCTGTCTCAGTGGCTGTTAAGCTAATATTATGATCAATTTCCATTTTACAAAACCGGTTCCTTGAATACCATAGGTTCACATTAGTCTTACATGAAAAGAAAATCTTTCTTTCACCACACCTTTTTTAAATAGGAAGGTTTTCCTTGCAGGAGTTTATTCGTGAAGTGGACCCTGATATTATAATTGGATATAACATTTGCAAGTTTGATTTGCCCTATCTCATTGAGGTAAATGAAAAACTAACTTCTGTTTTATTCTCCATGAATGTTGCTGCAGCAAAGGTTTCTATTTAGTTTATTATGTTGGGTTTCCTTTTATTTTTATAGGACTTGTGTGATTGAATCTTCCGTCATTTAATTTTCTGGTTAACAGAGAGCACAAACGTTGGGAATAGCAGAGTTTCCCATACTTGGCCGCATCAGAAATGGTAGGGTTCGTGTAAAAGATACAACATTTTCGTCAAGGTAAAGGATCTGTTGTTATTCTTATAATGCTACTGTAGGCTGTAGTTGGCCTGATTTTCTGCCTTCCATCTACCTATCTTATTACTTCATACTGCAATTGCAAAGAATATGATAATCTCCCTAAAAGTAGAAAACATGGATGACATGGTTATAGATTGACTTTTTCTCTCCTCATTGCCTTATTTATTTTGAAGATATCAATTTTATCCTTTCAAATTAGATTTTCTAATTACTGAATACTTTTCTGACGGCCAAGTTAGTTGCACCTGTTTCCTCGGCAGTGTTTAAACGTCTTGCCTTCTAAGGTGCTATTTCCTATAAGGTTATAACCTGAAAGGTCATATGAGGAGCTTAGCGTGAACCAATCTTGGATACTTCTAGCTTCTTCAATCTATATTGTGATTGAAATTCACTCCTAACTAATTTTCAGAGTGAGGTTATAACGAAGAAAACTTATGTTATCTGTAATTTCAACTGTTGAACAAAAGCTTTTAACTGAGCTGTTGTCATTTCATTTTATCATATTTCTGTCATATCATAAATAACCATTGTGGGTTTTCCCCCAGTGTCTGTTTCTGGGTTTTTGGTTGATTTAAGAGTTGCTTTACAAGTATATTTTCTGGCTATTGATGCTGACCTATTTTACAGACAGTATGGAACTAGAGAGAGCAAAGAAGTCACTGTGGAGGGGAGAGTTCAGTTTGATTTGCTCCAGGTTTTGTGCTTGCAGTTTTTCAACTTCATGAGTCTGTAATTTACATCTGACAGTTCAAATGACTCGTATTCACAATTTTTTTAACTTTGTTTCTTTTTGTTGTAGGCTATGCAACGGGATTACAAACTAAGTTCGTATTCATTGAATTCGGTTTCAGCACACTTTCTTTCTGAACAGGTTAGAATTTATCTTCTAAGATTATGAACTCCTTCCATAATTATGTCTTAATAGTTAAAATATGCTGTTAGTGTAGATTATAGATTCCCAAATATCTGTTAGTTAGTTAGTTTGAAATTCAAATTTAAATTTTTAAGTCTCATCTCTAAATCAGTTTTGTAGAGAGGTTTACTGTACTTGGGAGTGTTCTCTAGAGTTCTATAATTTAGAGAGAATTCTAGTTTTGTAAGTAAGTGAAAATAAAAATCAGAGAATTTCTGTCTCCTCTAAAACTCAACAGTTAGATTTCTTCTAGTGGTTTCTAGGGTTAATTTAAATATAAGGATTTTTTGGCAGATGTGTTACCTTTCAGCATTTGTGGTTTCTTTTGTTTATCATTCTTCTTTGAAAGCTGAACTCAAGTTTTGTGCTTGCATCGCTTTTTTGCAGAAAGAGGATGTTCATCATTCGATAATATCAGATCTTCAGAATGGAAATGCTGAGACCAGGAGGCGTCTTGCTGTCTATTGTTTGAAGGTGCATAGTTGGTTTCAGTCTAACTTTGCAATACTTGAGTGCACAAACAATTATGGTTGCAACAGATTCTATAGACTTTTCAGGTCCCATCAGGGATTGAGAGGCTAAAAGAAAATTGATTCTACCTTGTTCTTATATTGAGTAGAATTGTTTCCTTGACTTACACTTGATTGATGATTTTTAGCGATTGAAATGAAGTTTGATTTGTTCTTTGTCTACATGTGGTTTTCAACTCATTAATTGCCTGAGCCTCTTGAGGCATTTGTGATAGTTGGCTCCCCCTCCCATCTAGATGGTTTCACAAAAATAGTTCTGTGAAGACTTTGTTTGCACCATGCTTTTGCATTTTTTCATTTTTGATACAAGGGAGGCAATGCCTAGGGGATAGGAGAAGGGAAATTGCCATGGGCATCGGACCCCAGCCTTCTAGAAGTCAACCTCCTTAGTGAGGTGGTTGAACCATTTGGAGCTAAAGTATATTTACAATTATGACTGAATCAGTATACTTTTCTTGTATGGTTGCAGGATGCTTACCTTCCCAGAGGCTTTTGGATAAACTAATGTATGTTTACAATTATGTTGAGATGGCTCGTGTCACAGGTGTGCCTATCTCTTTTCTTCTTTCTAGAGGACAAAGTATCAAGGTTTGTAGAACTTTAAGTTTCTGTAGATGAATCAAATGATTAATAGATCAAATTTAAAATCTTTATTAATTTTTTCAGGTACTTTCTCAACTTCTTAGGAAATCTAAGCAGAAAAACCTTGTTATTCCAAATGTCAAACAGGCAGGATCTGAACAGGGAACATATGAAGGTGCAACTGTAAGTTCATTCTCAAATTTCTTACCCTTTTTATTGTTCGCTATATAAAACTACAGCTACCTCACTAAAGGATTCAACTGACATATATATTATGTGGATGAACTCTGTTTCAGGTGTTGGAAGCAAAGGCAGGATTCTATGAAAAGCCAATTGCAACACTGGATTTTGCATCTTTGTATCCGTCAATTATGATGGCATATAATCTATGCTATTGCACACTGGTAATTCTTCGAAGTAATTTTGTTTTTATTGTTTCATTCAGCTGTTATTTTATGTTATTTTAATTTATGTTCGTTTTACTTGGATCAATAATTTATTTTGTGAGACTTTTTGGCGGATTCTGATCTTGGACGGTCTTTTTGAAGGTAACTCCTGAAGATGTTCGTAAACTCAACCTCCCACCAGAATGTGTTAACAGAACTCCATCTGGTGAAACTTTTGTTAAACCAAATCTGCAGAAGGTTGTAATTATTTCTTCTATAAATAAGTGAACATTAGAGGTTTTATTTATTTCTTGTTGATCAATACCTATATTTTTAATTGATAAGAAGCATGAAAATCTTCAGGGGATACTTCCAGAAATATTGGAAGAGTTGTTAGCTGCTCGGAAACGAGCAAAAGCTGATTTGAAGGTGATTACAATAGTTTTATTTTAATTGTACAATTCTGCTTCCTGTTGCTATTGCTTCAATATTGTGCTATCAAAATACTAATTCTTTTCTTCTCTTTGATTGTTTCTTTGCCTCCATTCTTTTTACTCATTCTTTATACGAGTCTAGGAAGCAAAGGATCCACTTGAGAAAGCTGTTTTAGATGGCAGGCAGCTGGCCTTGAAGGTAGGATCATCACTTTTTTCTCCTTATCCATTTTCAAATGGTAATTATTGCATTCAGGAGTATAATTAAATGTTTCCTTATTTTCTTTTGATTGCTTTTGTATGATTTATTATTTGTTTCAGGTGAGTGCGAATTCTGTATATGGATTTACAGGAGCTACTGTTGGTCAGTTGCCATGTTTAGAGATTTCTTCGAGTGTTACAAGCTATGGTACGATAAAATGATCTTATTAACAGCATTGCTAGAAAATTTTACTTCTCTATAAATAATTTGAAATACATTATTCTAGTTTTGTTTGATCTAACATGTCGATTACCTTGTGAAGGTCGACAAATGATTGAGCATACCAAGAAACTTGTTGAAGATAAATTTACAGTGCTAGGAGGCTATGAACACAATGCTGAGGTAAGTCATCCCAAAAGCTTTAGCTATAATGTTTACTTTGACGGCTTACATGTAATGTCATGAACTTGATGTAATATACTAATCGAAATGAACTGAGATCGGGTTAAGCATTTGATTGAAGGTTTGCTGGAATCACAGGGGTTTCTTTTTTTATTTTTAAATTTATGATGTGTTTATAACATGGATCCTATTTCCTCTCCTATGTCAACTATTTCAGCTTTCCAAAGTTAAGGTTGCTTTGACCTAATGAACTAGTATTCTTCAAACATGAGTGAGAGAGTAAAAAACGTAGAGAGAGAAAGAGTGTTAGGACATTCTTCTGTTGGGGAGAGCTGGACGGTTTTCGTTGATAATCTTAGTAAGAGGATTTCAAGAGGAAAGTTAAGGGAAATATTTCATTATTATGGTCAAGTTGTGAGGATTTTCATTCCAAAGTTTACTCTGAAGCCAAGGTATACAAATTCTACCTTTGCGTTTGTTCAGTTTGCAAGTGAGGAAGAGAGAAGGAGGGCTATACACTCTGTAGATGGAACTTGGATTGACGGGAAAAGGGTTACAGTAGGGATAGAAAAATATCGAAAAAGTCGGGATGGAGAAGCTTCTGAAGGTAGGAATGAGAGGATCGGTTCAAAGGCATTAAGGGTGAAGAAAACAAAAGGACTGAATCATGTTGGATCTTTGGGTAATTTGAGGGATAGTAGATCATACAAGGAAGTGGTGGAAACGATTAATGGAAAGGAGAGTGAAAATGTTACTGAGGGAGTTAGAGACAGAACAATGAAGTCTGCAAATGGGTTAAGGAATGTTTGGGAGATGCACATTCCCAAGGAGGATTCGGACTGGGTTAAAAGGTCCTTTACAGGGGTAATCAAGGTTCCATTCGTGCAGGATTTTGTGCAGAAAGCTTTGAAGAAGGAAGGTATGCAGGTTAAAATAGCGAGATGGGGTTATACATGGAATGTCTGTGTCGTTACGTTTAATTCGATCGAAGAGTATTCTGAAGTATGGGCACAAAAACAGGAGGATCTGTTTTACTGGTTTGAATGGATGGCTCCATTGCTGAATGAAGAGGGAGTGCCATTGGCGTTCTTCCCGGTGGAATTAGTGGGGTTGCTGTTATTGTGCTGGAACGAGGAGTTTCTGGAGAAACTTGTTCAGAAATGGGGGAAATTCATTTGCATTAAAGAATCCTCAAAAAACAGATCAGACCTATCGTTAGCAAGAGTTTTGATTAGGGTGGCGAGTCCATTTGACGTCCCGGAATCGGTCACAGTTGGGTCTTACAGCAGATCATACAAAATCAAAGTCATATTGGGTTCGATTGATTCAAAATCGGAGTATTTCACAGGGGAGAAGGCTGGTGAAATTTCAAAATTTGGGAACAATGATAATGATTTTTCCGAGGAAGAGAGAAGCCGCCGACAGTCACTGGAGGAAGTTGACAATCACAAGAAATCTGAGGACTCTAGGCATAAGGTAGATGGGTGGCTTGATCAGGTTCAGAGTAGTTGGCTGAAAGAGGGGGACGAGGAGCAGTTTATTCTAGAAAAGTCAAATAATGATACCTATATTTTTGGGTTGTCAGATTTTCTTGGAAAAGGAAAATATCTAAAAGGGGATCACGTGGGTCTTGGGTTGAGGGAAGAAATGGGCCTTGATGTTCAAGCCCAAGAGGATGATAGTTGGAGTTCAATGTCAAATATGAAGACTTTGTGTTCTTCAAGGCCTGCGTATAATTTAAAGTGGATTGGTGAAGGGTCCAAAGGAAGATTTATTCCCCATTTAAACACGAATTTGAACAAGCCAAGGATTGAAGTGGAGGATGGGGTGGACTTGGACAAGGTGGTTAAGAATGTGGTAGATACAGAGGTGGAAAAGGAAGCTTTACCGGTTGAACTAGTTGGAATTCAGCCACTGGAAATTTCTAAGGGTTTGTTATCAAATGGTCTAAGGAGCTGGAGTCCTTTGTCCCATTTATCTAGAAGTTTGGCTATTAGAACCGTTTCGGTTGGAAGGAGGAATAAAGGTAATTGTAATAGAGTGTACAGAAGAACAAAAGCAAGAAAGGTTTGGTACAATCCGAGTAGAGAAGAAGGGCTGCTGCATTCAGTTGAGTTGATTGACCAAAATGGAAAAGCATCCAACCATATCGTGAACACTCATTCGGTTCCAATTTTAATGGAGGAAGGTAACATTTGTGTAGATGAGGAAGGTGGTTCTTCTCCAAAAGAAGATGATAGATTCCAGCATTCTGAGAGTGGAGAAGAGGTTCAAGCAGGTTGCTTATCTGGAGCAGGGGCAGGGAAACAGAGAAGGAGAAAGAGAAGGAGAGAGAGAAGGATTTTAATAAGGGAAGCATTGGATGTGGTTAGTTCTCCTACGGCCTACTCCCCTTCTTTCTCGTTGTTTTTGGATGAGGATTTGGCTACGTGGGAAGTTAGTAGGAATGCTGGGGATTTCCTTCAAGGAGGGGAAGAAGGCTTTTTTGGAAAAAATAGTAAATCTTGAGGAGGGTTTGGGGGATAGTAGGAATTTGCTGAAAGTAGCGGTCTGGGATTTGTTGCTACGTGGTTCAGAGGCTGTTGGGTTATTATTGTTTTGTTTTTATGACAGTTATCAATATTATTTCATGGAACATTAGGGGACTGGGGAAAAAGGAGAAATCCAGAGCAGTGTCCCGTTTGGTGAAAAAGAATAAGTCGTGCATCTTAATCATCCAAGAAACAAAGCTAGCTAATTGTTCTATGGCTCTTAGGAGAAGGATAGAGGGGAATTTTCTTAAGGGAGGAGTTTTTTCATCAGCTAATGAGACTGCAGGTGGACTGTTGGTACTGTGTAATGATAATGAATTTGAAGTTTCCGAAACTCATATAAGTGGCAGATTTATAGCTATATTTGGGAAGTTTAAGACTATGGAAGATGAGTGTGTGATTATAAATGTATATGGTCCGTCAATTGAATCAGAAAAGGAAGAATTTTTCAAGGAGTTGGTGGAGTTTGTTTTTGCTCAAACTATTTCAATTTGCATTGGGGGGGGACTTCAATTTGTATCTTGATCCGGCTGAGAAGTTGGGAAGGTCTCAAAATTAGCATTCTGTGGATATTCTTAGAAATTTCCTGCAGTTAACGAATCTAATTGATCTTCCTTTGGTGGGTGGAAGTTTTACTTGGTGTAATAACATAGAAGATTCAACTTGGGTCAGACTGGATAGGTTCTTAATTTCTGGGAATTTTCTTACCAGTTTTCCGAGGGTAGTGCAAAGACTGTTACCTAGGTCTCCATCTGATCACAATCCAGTTTCTTTGGAGGAATCGTCTGTGGAGTGGGGCCCTAAACCTTTTAAATTTTATAATTATCTATTAGAGGAAGAAGGTTTTGAGGACTTGGTTAAATCAACCATGGATGGCCTGAGGGAGAGGAACAAAAGAAGTGGCATCTTCAGTATTCTACAGGGAACTAAAAAATCAATTAGAATCTGGTCAAGCAGGAAATTTAATGGGATTTCTGAGTCGATTGAAGATTCTGAAAGGAAAATAAATGAGTTGGAATTTAAGGCGCAAGGTAGTAGTCTCTCTACTCAGGAATGGGAACAGGTCAAGCAACTTAGATAAGATCTATGGAGGTTATACAGGATTGAGGAAAGTATTTGGTTTCAAAGAGCTAGAACAAGATGGATTAAAGATGGGGATAGAAACACAAGATTTTTTCACTTGTGTGCTCTAAATAGAAGTAGAAGAAATGCCATTACTAGCTTGAAGATCAATGGAAGTGTTGTTTTAGATCCTATCTTGATTAAGACTCATATTTCATAGTTTTTCAAGACCGAGTATAATTCAATTTTGACAATGGAAGTGGAGGACTTACTTTTGGACTTTACAAAACTGTCACGGGATCAAGCATTTAAGTTAGGAGCAGTTTTCAGAACAGGAGATTTGGCAAGCAGTTGCTACTTCGGACAGCTTTAAATCTCCAGGACCGGACGGGTTCACAATGGGTTTTTTCAAGAAATGCTGGCCTGCATTAAAGGAGCATGTGTTGATTTTTTTTAAAGATTTCTATATTGGAAGGAAGTGGGAGCAAGGGGTAAATCACGCTTTTATTACTCTAATTCCGAAGAAATTAAATCCGGAAAATATAGAAGACTTTAGACCAATTAGCCTTGTGGGCAGTTTGTACAAGATTCTATCAAAAGTCTTATCTAAGAGACTAAGCTGCTGTGTTGGTGATGTCATTAGTCCTTCCCAATTCGCTTTTATACCAGGGAGACAGTTGTTGGATTGTGCCTTTATTGCTAATGAAGGGATCGACTATTGGAGAAAACAAGGGCTACAAGGGGTGGTACTAAAAGTTGACTTTCGGAGAGCCTACGATTCTGTTGAATGGCCTATTCTACTTAGAGCAATGAAGGAGATGGGATTTGGTATGAAATGGTGCTCATGGATCTCATAGTGTCTTTCCTCAGCTTCTATTTCGGTTCTTGTAAATGGCTCCCCCTCGGATGAGTTTTCTATGGCTAAAGGGGTTAGACAAGGATGTAGTCTCTCGCCGCTTTTATTTAATATAGTAGGGGAGCTGCTGCATTTGATGCTTTCTAAAGCAGTGGATAAAGGTCTGTTCCAAGGTTTTGTTATTGGGAATTCTGAAAATTCATTTCGGCTATCACATCTTCAATTTGCTGACGATCTCATCATTTTTTGTCAAGCTTCACTTACCCAGATTAAAAACGTTAAAAGAATTTTGAGGATTTTCAGTATAATGGCGGGGTTGCATTTAAATTTAGCGAAGAGTAAACTTTTTGGGATTAACGTTGATGAGGAAATCCTGTCTGATTGGGCGTTGGAAGTGGGTTGTTCAGTTGATCGTTTTCCAATAGAATATTTGGGACTCCCCATCGGTGCTAGGAAGAATTCGGAAGCTTTATGGGAGCTAGTCGTTAAAAAATTTAATTCTAAACTAGCCGGGTGGAAAGCTTCTTCTCTTTCTTTGGCTGGTCGGACAGTCCTATTGAAGTCTGTGTTATCTTCCCTGCCCATATTTTTCTTATCGTTTTTTAAATTGCCTTGCAAAATAGGCAAGAAGTTAAATTCTTTAATGGCTAAATTTTTATGGGGTGACAACGAGGATAAGAGGAAGATTCATTGGGTTAATTGGAGTTCAGTTTGCAAACCTATGAGCAGTGGTGGCCTTGGAGTTCTTGATTTGAATCTTACGAATCGAGAACTATTGGGGAAATGGGTGTGGAAGTTCGCAAATGAAAAGAATTCCGTATGGAAAAGAATGATATGTAGCAAGCACAAGATCGGTTGCAACTCGATGTCTATCAACAAGATTATTTCACCTAGATCTTCTTGGATTTTGAGAAGTATTGGCAATAATTTTTGGAAGAATGATTTGGTGGGTTTATGTCTTAGATCAAATTCGAAGCTGCAAGTTGGTAATGGAAAGTCTATTTTATTTTGGATTGATCCGTGGATGGATGAGGTTCCTCTAAAAAATCTTTTCCCTAGAATCTATGCATTATCTCCTAACAAATGGGGCAAGGTTGCTGAATTTGGCAGTCATGAATCAAATTGTTGGGTGTGGAATGTTTGCACTAGGAGGAATTTGTCTGACTGGGAGTTAGATCAATGGATGGATTTGATGTTGAAATTGAAGGATATAGAAATTTCAGATTCTGTAGAGGATAGTCTCTCGTGGTCAGCTAGTGGGGACGGATTATTTTCGGTCAAATCTTGCAGGAATGCGCTCGGGTTGGAAGTTGGGAACAAGGATCTGTGGTCAAAGGGGGTGTGGTTGGGACTGTCCCCACCAAGGGTTGAAGCCTTTCTTTGACAGTTAGCCCATCAGAAAGTGGCAGTAAAAGTGGAGTTGGTTAACAGAGGAATGTCCTTGGGGGAAGATATCTTTTGCCCATTTTGTAAGAAGCATGAGGAATCAGTGCAGCATTTGTTTATTACGTGTAATGTAGTTTGAGAATTATGGAATAAGGTAATAATCTTTTGGGATTTATCTGTAGTTTTACCTATGGACCCTCCTTCTTTACTTATCTCGTGGGGGAATTTGAGGGTGAATTCATTGATTTGGAAGTTTATCCCGGGAGTAATTTTTTGGTCTATTTGGAAAGCAAGGAATGAGATTGTGTTTGAAGGATTATCTCTTGATAGGACTTCTCTGTTATTCATTGTAAGATTTAGGCTATCTAAGTGGTGTAAAGCCAAGTATCCTAAAATTCCTATACAGGAGGATTTGCTCATTGGGGATCCTTCACTTGCAGATGGAACTTCGGTTTTGAATTAAAGGATTGCTCTGTGCTTTGCTGGCTACCCCCTGTTGATTTTTTGAAGATGAACGTCGATGGAGCTGTAAGGTTAAGTGACTCGGTTGGTGGTATTGGAGGTATCCTTAGGGATTGGAATAGTTGCACTCTGTTGACTTTTTCAGAGAATATAGGTCAAGGTTCCCCACCAGTTGCTGAGTTAAAGGCTATTAAAAGAGGCATTGAAATCTTTTTGGCATCACGATGGTTTTCTATCACTAGGCTGATTGTTGAGAGTGATTGCAAGTCAGCAGTGGAGTGGGTGGCGCCTGTTTTCTTATTGCCTCTAGTTAAAGAAATTCTATCACTCTTCTCTGGAAAGGTGTTAATTAGGTTGATTCCAAGGGCTTGTGATGGGGAGGCAGATAGTTTAGCAAAGATGGGGATTGGTTGATTGTAAGACTATAGATACTTGTTATTTTCCTTCCCAGTCAGTTGGTTTCTCAAGTAGGTGGAGTTATTAAGTTTTATGTCGGTATTTCTAGTGTAATTGTTAAGTTTTATGTAATTTTGGTTCAGCAATAAATCGAGGCACTCTTTTCCTCCCTCCAATAGTGGATCCTTTCTGTTGGGAAAGGGCTATCTATGAGGAAGGTTTTTAATGAGGCCTTCTATTCCTATCAAAAAAAGTTAAGGTTGCTTTGCCTTACCTGATTTTTGGATGTTCCACACTCTCTCCTTGGCAAGGAGATTAGAATGAAACAATATTTGGGCCTGCATGTGTGTATTTATTGTTGCTTAATATTATTGTTTTGGATATTGTGGCAGAAATTGTACTAACGATAATATTTCATAATCAGGTTATATACGGGGACACAGATTCAGTTATGGTACAATTTGGGGTGTCTGATGTAGAAGCAGCAATGAACTTGGGGAGAGAAGCTGCAGAACACATCAGTGAAACCTTTACAAAAGTAAGAATTCTTTTTAGTAAATAGAATCTCATCTTTTTTTAGTTGAAGTCCACCTGGGCTGGCCAAGTGTCCTGCATCTGTCGGAGCCTTAATTTGTTACAGTGTAAAAAATTCTGGTCATCTGTTATCTTGAATTTTGATGTAAACTTGGAGTTTACCTTTCAGACCATGGATGCTACAAATATCATTCAATGAAATATCAAATTATCACTTGAAAAGTTTTTTTTTTTTTGCGTTTATCAACCTCTATTTTACTTATTGGCTGTTTTTCTTTTTTCCCTCTTTCTATACTGGCTTGATGTTTTTAGCCCATCAAACTAGAGTTCGAGAAGGTTTATTATCCCTACCTATTGATTAGCAAGAAAAGATATGCTGGTTTATTTTGGACAAATTCAAAAAAGTATGACAAAATGGACACTAAAGGTAAACAAGATATTTCTCAACCATGTGAGCTTCTGAAAGTTCATTGAACTTGAATGCTTATTCATCTTTCATTCATGAACAGGCATTGAAACAGTTCGAAGAGACAATTGTTTATTGGTCAAAAACCTTGTAAATGAATGCCTGCACAAAATATTGATCGATAGAGATATTCCTGGTGCAGTTCACTATGTTAAGAACACCATTTCAGATCTTCTCATGAACCGAATGGATTTGTCACTTTTGGTTATTACTAAGGTGAGAAAAATATCCTTGTTTGATGGTGCTTTAGTCATTGTGAAGTTTTTGTAATGCTTGGTGTAACTCTGTGTCAGTCTTTGTTTTAGCTTCATTCCTGCTCCTATGTACAGGGTCTGACAAAAACTGGAGAGGATTATGAGGTAAAAGCTGCTCATGTTGAACTTGCTGAACGTATGCGCAAGGTTTGTATTATGCTTTTTCTTGTTATATTTCAGCATGATAAATATAATATATGTTTGAGAAACCTCATTATATTACATAGATATGATGGTGGCATTGTTTTCTAAATGACTTATTTAATTTCTGTAGATACTTTGTTAAACAGTAAAAGACTGCATGCACTTAATTTAAATTTTATGCTGCGTTTGCATGTCATCATTTATTGCTAGATAATTGTTGGAAGACTGGTGCCATTTTCGTTTTCTAAATGAGAAAATGTTCTGTTGCCTTTACTAGATGCCATTAGTAGTGGCTTCCTTGTAAGGCCTCCCATTTGATATCTTCTATAAATGCTCTGATTGATTTTAGAGCATTAGGATGAACTTTTTGTCTATAATTGACAGCGGGATGCTGCTACTGCTCCAAATGTTGGGGATCGGGTGCCTTATGTAATTGTAAAAGCTGTAAAAGGTGCCAAGGTGATCTTCTTGGTGATATTTTCATAAAAAAAAACTCTCTTCTATTGCAAATGATTGTATTATTAATATCAAATGCTGTCTAATTCAGGCATATGAGAGGTCAGAGGACCCAATCTATGTGCTAGAAAATAACATCCCCATAGATCCTCAATATTACCTTGAAAATCAAATTAGCAAGGTTAGTTAATGGTCTGATAGTTTCCATTTTAGTTTATAATAAGTTTCCCATGTTTTAACAATTCTATTAATATACCAGCCACTTTTAAGAATTTTTGAGCCCATTTTAAAGAATGCCAGCAAGGAACTTCTCCATGGAAGTCACACAAGATCCATTTCCATATCAACTCCGTCAAATGGTGGAATAATGAAATTTGCAAAGAAACAACTTAGTTGTATTGGCTGCAAAGCGCTAATTAGGTATGAATCTACTTGCTTGTATGTTTTATATATAATGTATTAGTAACATTTAGCATTTTTTGGAAATAAATTGAGGGTTCTTCATGACATAATCTTTGCTCTGTAGTCTGTACTATTTCTCAAGGCAACCAAAGTAGTATCAATTCTCATGACTTTGTGCTTCATAATTCAGGTTTCCTATGCTATCTTCATTGAATTCCTGAATGCTCAGAAATATTGTATCTTCTGAGAGAAATAGATTTTGCTTTCAATGTTGAAATGCTTTCTAACAGACTTTCCCTTTGTCCCCCCCCCCCCAATAAAACTACTCTACGTTAGTTTGGCCACATTGTTTTGATCTCTCCACACATGCATACATATTTCTCCTCTGAAACTTAATTGAACCAAGAACAGCCTTCAGAGAGGTCTGCAAGTAGAAATTGTGTATTGGTAGATACATAGGTGTGTGTAGAATTATCTGCATGAACTTTATAGAGGCCCTGCATATTGATTACAGCACAGGCATGCAAAATTTGCAAACGCATGGTATATCTTTCATGTATAAATAACATTTGTGTTTTACCCTCAGCAATGCGGATCAAACACTCTGTTCACACTGCAAGGGAAGAGAGGCAGAACTTTATTATAAAACAGTTTCTCAAGGTGTTCACATCTTCCCTTACTGTTTTATCCTATGCACAGTAACAATTTTTAGCACTGGAGCAACCAAAGGTCTTTCAATGTTATGTTGCATGAAACTGCAGTGTCAGATCTGGAAGAGCTTTTCGGGAGGCTATGGACACAGTGCCAAGAGTGTCAAGGTTCTCTTCACCAGGATGTGCTCTGCACTAGGTTTTACTCTCTCTTTATTTAATGTTGATATACAACTATGTAGAACAATGCAGATTACGTGCTTTGTTTGGAAAAGAAAGGGAATGACAGGTTGCTCGACTAAGTGTGACGGCATTATTGCTTTGTTCTTTCTTCTTTATTTTAGTTCTGAACTATGTTTTATCAATGTTTGCAGTCGAGATTGTCCAATATTTTACCGGAGGAAGAAAGCACAGAAAGATATGGTAGAAGCCAAGCGGCAGTTGGACCGGTGGAACTTCTAAATATTTTCAGTTTTCAGCTGTCCCATGAATGCATTTTCTGCCATCAACGAGCCTTTGAAAAGCCGTGCATGATTTCTCCGGTATCCCTTGTGTTCTAAACCAAAGTTTGAAGAGAGAGAGTAGAAACCACGAGGAAGATGGAAAGTCTGGGCATCAAAGCTGTAGCAGTAGTGATTCTTCAATGCTAAACAGAAGCTTTCTGTTCCTCGAGGGCTTTTATACTTTTGTAGGTTTTGGCTTGTAAAATGTTTGAGCAATGTAAGCTTTTTGACACAGTGGGCATACTATACTGGTCCATGTAATGCTAATACATGCTATATCCACCATCTTTTCCATATTTCAGTAAATAATAAAACTACTTTAGTTACATCGATTAAGATGGTCGTTAGGCAATACTGTTACCTGTCGTATTCCCATACAGAATTTGAAATTCATTAATTAGGGGAATGCTTTCCATAGAGAATGTTCTTCTCGCGGCTTTTTCCATCTGATCGAACCTTTTTATTTTCGCAGACATTTCCTTTCAGTTTGAGCTCACAATTCTGGATCAGGATGGACGAGACGGATGCCCGGCGACGGCTTATTGAAGATGAAACCAAGAGATTCTTCGTTTGCTTCTTAGACCCGTAGGCTTAGGGGCCAATTTTCGGGCTATTCCTCAATCATATTTTCTTCGATAAGATTAGAGATGCACATAATCCGGATTTCAATTCGATCCGGATCAGATAAAAATCGATCCGGTTTTTTCTCCCAACCCAAAAACCGGATTTTAAAAAACCCGGTTCGGATCTTAACCGGTTTGGAGGGTCGGATGGTGTAACCGGTGTAACCGGTTTCGGTTTGTAAAAAACCGGTTTTTAAAAAAACCGAATTTTTTCGGTTAAAAAACCGGTTTTTAATCCGGTAAAAAAACCGGTCGTTCAATTTTTTCTCAAATCGGTTATACTATCCGGTTTTTAAATATCCGATCCGGTTTAAAAAAAACCGGTTTTTTCAAAATCCGGTTTCGGATATTTTTTACCCAAAATCGGATATTCGGATTTTTTGTACATCTCTGGATAAGATCAATGAGAGATTTTCGTTTTTTTTAACGAAAGGTAAGAATGATTTTTACCTGAAAGATGGATTTGGGGGGGAAATTCAGAAATGAGATCCATAATGATTTAGAAGATGAACTCAAATTTGAGACAGAAATCAATTTCTTCTTCTAACGTTACTTCACGAGACCAGTCCCTTCGCAACTATATACAGAACTTGACAAGTATTATTTATAAGGGTAAAGTATATAAATCGTCCTCTGACTATTATGTATTGTTTTGTTAAGTCTTTCAATTATTAAAAGTTACAAAATGATATTTTAACTATAAGATGTTGCTTTATTGAGTCCCCAACTATTAAAAGTTACAAAATAATCCCTCGATTATTCGATAAATTATTTTATGGTATCGGTTCACTACGTCATCCATGGTCCTAGTGAATGAGAGTCGTAAATTTTAAAATAACTTCCGAATAACTGTCTATTCTTTATTTACATAGGAAATAAGTGGAGATTCACCTTGGAAAAAAATGAGATAGGAAATTATTATTGGTTGAGACCACGAATGACGTGGTGAGTCGGGACCATTTACTAATTTTTTTGACCATTTATATGTTTTAAATTAGTCTTTTTTTTAAAAAAAAAAATTTAACAATAGTTCGAGCTGAACGTTAACTGTTGACTGAGATATGATAAAATATGATCTCATAATCTCAAACGATTATCATATCCCAACCATCATGTTAACGTCTAGCTCATAATGTCTTTAATTTTTAACAGAAAATGATAAATTTAGAATATATAAATAATCAAATAATTATTTCATAACTTTTAATAATCGAAATTACAACAAAATAGTATACTATAATCGAAAAATTATTTTATAAATTTAAATAATCAAATTACTCAACAAATTAACATTTGTGAATATTTATAATGGAAGCTAATGACCGGCCAACACTGTCGTTACAAAAATTAACCCATCAAGATCAACGGTTTTGATTTTCTAATCAGACATCACCTACCCTCCAAAAACAAAAGTAAAACGTAGTGATTATCAAATTTAAATTCTTGAATGCCCCTTCTCATCCTCTTTTTCACCAAATCTTGAGAAAAGAAAAGGAAATGCATCAAAGCCCCATCTCTGTTTCTCTTCATGCTCTTCAGATCTCAACTTTGTCTCTCCCTTGAAATTCTCTCCTTGATTTCTCAAATCTCTTTCTTCATCATTTTTTTTTCTTTCAATGTATGCAAAATCCCGTCCTTTTTTTTGTCCCTTTCATTACATGGAAGTGTATAACAATCCTCAAAGCGTTCCAGTCTTTATAAACGCCATTTCCTCAAAATTCCTTCTTTTTCTTCTTCTTGTTTAATCTGTGAAATCCCATCTCCCCCTCCCCTTTGTTCAATCTTTGAAGTCTCTTTTCTTCGAGAACCCTTTTTTTCCTTCTCACTATTGAAAATGAGTAATTCTCAAGCACTCAAATCAACAAAAAAGAAAAGGATTTTAACCTCACTTTCCAAGCTCTCTGATCGAGATACTTACCAAGTTGCTGTTGAAGATCTTGAAAAGACCATCCAATCTCTTTCCCCTGACTCCCTTCCAATGATCCAAAACAAGCTGTAAAGAAAGAATCTTTGATTCTTCAAATGATCCAAAACAAGCTGTGAAGAAAGAATCTTTGAGGTTACTTTCAATGCTATGTAATTGCCATGGTGAGTTGGCAGCTTCCCATTTGACTAAAATCATTGCCCACATTGTTAAAAGGCTGAAAGATGCTGACTCTGGGGTGAAAGATGCTTGTCGGGATTCGAGAGTGGCGCTTTCAGGGCAGTATTTGAAAGGGGAGAGAGGAAGGAATATGGTGGGGTTGTTTGTTAAGCCATTGTTTGAAGCAATGGGAGAGCAGAACAAAGGGTTACAATCTGGAGCAGCGACGTGTATGGCTAAGATGGTGGAATGTGCATCTGATCGTCCTTTGGCTGCTTTTCAGAAATTGTGTCAAAGGATCTGCAAGCTGTTGAATAATCAGAATTTTGTGGCTAAGGCTTCTCTTTTGTCAGTAGTGGCAAGTTTGTCACAGGTTTGTATGATGCTGTTCTTTTTAGCTTGATTCTAACCATTTACATTGTTTAATTCATAGGGATGTAGATGATTAATAGGAACAAATTGAAGTTCTGAAAAATTATGCTGACCTTGTTGCAGGTGGGAGCAATTCCACCTCAAAGCTTGGAAGCTTTGCTGCTAAGCATCCATGAAGGCAGCTGCTGATGCTTTAAGTTCCTTGGCACTGCACTCAAGCAACTTGATTGCAGATAGAGTGACTTCGATGATAACAGTACTCGAGAGTTGCCGCTTTGATAGGGTAGCTTTCTAGAGCCATTTCTCTTTCATATAATTCTTTTTTCCCTAAAAGAAATGTATGGTTTGATTATTAAATTTTGATGCTTTTGGACATGACTGGTCGAAGACCATCTACTTTCTTTTCTTTTAATGAGCTGATCTGGTCTTTGATTATTCTGTTGTAATGTTTAATCATTTGTTAAACAGATGAAACCTGTAAGAGATAGCATGACTGAAGCATTGCAATTATGGAAGAACATTGCAGGAGAAGGGGAAGAAGGGGCTGTAGATGGCCAGAAAGCCTTGTCTCGTGGTAAGCATGTTAGTTATGTGCTCTTAAGTTTTACGGGTTGTCCTTCTGATGTGTAGACTATTTCTCTTATTGGATTAAATTTGTTCCAATTAATGCTGTAGATGATGACAATGCTCAATCAGCTGAATCATCAGAAAAGAATGACTCTGAATATCCAAGTGCGGATGATAAACATACAGTTACGTCAGTTTCTGCTTCCGAAGGCAAAGGTGGAAGTATTACTGACAAATCAGTTGTAATTTTAAAGAAGAAAGCACCTGCATTAATAGACAGAGAGTTGAATCCAGAATTCTTTCAGAAACTCGAAACAAGGGGTTCCAATGATTTGCCGGTTGAAGTAGTTTTTCCTCGTAGATATCTTAATTCTTCAAACTTGAAGAGTGAGGTAGAGTCCAAAAGAAATGATCCAGACACAAAAGGGAGGTTGAGTGGAGTGGGAAACAGTCAGACAGACGATTCTCATCTTCCAGCAGTAAAAACAGTAACAAAGAGAGAGGAGCTGCTGCTATGCGGGATAAATGGCCGGAAGAGAAGGTAAATGGAAACAACCTAAGAAAAAGAGCAACCAATGCTGATGAGATGAAAATCAAGGGGAGCCATCTAGAAATCGTTTGGGTTTCTTGAAAGTGGATGGACAGTCTGAAGGGATCAGCAGCAAAGGAAGTTGGTTAGCTGTCCAGAAGCAGTTAGTGCAGCTGGAGAGACAGCAAGCGCATCTCATGAACATGTTGCAGGTATTTCTCGATTAAGCATTTATATACACTTCCAGATAGTGCTCTCTCGATTTGTAAGATTCCTTCTTATGTTGCAGGATTTTATGGGTGGTTTTCATGATAGCATGGTAACTTTGGAGGACAGAGTTAGGGTTCTTGAGAGAACTGTTGAAGACATGGCTAGGGACTTATCGATATCATCAGGCAGGAGAGGTGGTAGCTTTTCGTCAGCATTTGAAGGATCTTACAATAGACCTTTAGGGAAGTATAATGGTTTTTCCGACACTGGTTCCAAATTCAGCGGGCGAATTCCATTTGGTGAAAGATTTGCCCAGTATGATGGAATTGGTCCAAGTGTGAGGGGGAGGGGACCTACTTGGAGATCTGAAATGCCTGATGATTGGGATTTCCCTGCATTTGGTGCTTCCAGAAATGGGCAAGTTGTATCAAGAAGAGCCCCAGGTAGCAGTAACCAGGATAGTAGATCACCTAAATCGGAACATGAGAGTTATCCGTTTGGTGTCAGGAGAGGTTGGGATAAAGGTCCTGGGCTTGCGAGGCTCGGTGAAGGGCCTTCTGCTCGATGTGTCTGGCAAGCATCAAAGGATGAAGCTACCTTGGAAGCAATTCGTGTAGCTGGGGAGGATGCTGTAACATCCCAATCAGGACGTGTTCCAGAATTGGCTGCTGAAGCTGTTGTTGATGATAACGTTGGACCAGAGCGAGATCCTATCTGGACTTCTTGGAGCAATGCAATGCATGTCCTTCAAGTAGGTGATATGGATTCTGCCTATGCCGAAGTTCCTCTACCGGGGATGATCTCTTGCTCATAAAGCTAATGGATAGATCAGGCCCTATGATTGACCAACTATCAAATGAGATTGCAAATGAAGCCTTGCAGACTATTGTTCAATTTCTTATGGAGCAAGATTTTGTTGACATTTGTCTATCCTGGATTCAACAGATATGGATTCTTCATCTTTGATCCCTTTACTTCAAGTTGCTCTATTTAGACATTTTTCTTTTGTAAGTTCCCAATTAATTTCTGTTTCTGCTTTAAATTTTCACAGGAGATGATAAACGAACAGTAGTACAAACTTTCGATATCACTAACTATTTCTTGTCTTTGCCTATCATCGGAAAACTAGAGAAGGAGAGAACATTTTTTCAAGAATAGTGCATTTAGAGCAAAAGCTAGATTTATATCATTCGGGTCGAATTATTCAAATTTCTATTTAAATTTAATCATAAATATTTATGATACTATTTGATTCACAATTTAAACATTTATATATATATATATATATACATATATTATACAAAATTGTTGGACTCGACTTAAACTTGAAAACTAATATACTAATTACTAAAAATTTCAAGTTACTCGAGTTATTTGAGTATTATTTTGTAATTTGAGCCGAGTTTATAATTATTTGAGTTCTATTTTTAGGGGTGTATATGCACTGAACTTGAACAAACAAGGTTGTTTTCGTGTTCATCAATTTATTTTTAAAGGTGTCAATGTCCGATTCAAATTCATTTAAGATTTTAATATCATGTTCGAATTCGTTTATTATTATTGAAAGTGTTTGTATTTATTTATATGTTCATGTACATGTTCATTTATATGCTTGTAAACATGTTTAGTGTTCGAAAAAATGTTCATTTGCAAAATGATAAAATTGCTTAAAATCTTTGAGCTTCATAGTAATTTAAACTCCATATTTCTCCATTTGTTTAATTTAGTTCATACATTCATCAATATTTATAATGTAAAAGCATAAAAGGTTACTAAGCTTCTAAACGAGCCTTAAACAAACTTGTTTGTGAACATTAACTGACCAAAAACACATTCATTTGTGTTCATTTGTTTATTAAATGAACATAAAAAAATTCATACTCGTTTATTTAACTAAAAAAACGAACATAAATGAATATTACACGATGATTTACAAATAATTAACCAAACACTCTATTCATTTACACCCGTATGTTATAAACATTTAACTCCCCCTATTTTCAGGGTCTGCGATAAATTTTGGAACTAAAATAGCTGGAGGGTATTCTGTATGGTTTGTATTTGAACTATAATTATATGAAAGAAATGGAAAAAGATGAAGGGTGTTATTTGAAATGGACCGATACCACAAACATCAAAGTTGCAGCACAATCCTGCAATTACTGCAAGAAACTAAGGCTAAGCCTGTCAACAGCTGCATAGTATTAAACTGTGAAGGTTACAAGCTTTCAACTTGCTTTCTGGCTTCAAGTTAGGCCATTACACTAAGATACCTATCCAGTATTGACCATGTATAAATATGATCCTGCTTTGTCGCCTGAGGGTTGTCCATGGACTTTCCTGGTGATGATGATGATGCATTTTACAATGCTTCAATCATTCTCAGAATGTTTTCCTTGTAGGCTTGCTTGCCTCTTCCAATAGGATGGCTATCACACAAATTCCAGGAGAAGAAACGGTTCACATTATTGCACACACCGATGATCCATTGCGAGTTGGCACATAGACGATGGCAAACAGGACTGCTTCTAAAGGATGGCCCTGCGGTTTGAACCTCGTTGCATCGCCTCCATCTGTGATACCTAAATTGTATTCTACTGTGGCAATTTGTCAAAATATTTCAGCACACCTAAAGGAAAATGAAGTCACAGAAGCCAGTCATACTTATTACAATCTTATACATTTTCACCAGATTCTTGATCCAAGCAAAATGTTCATCTTGTTCTAAGTTGGCAGAGTTGCTTCATTAAAATTCAGCCAATTTTGGCAGCAGTCGAGCACAATTGAGTAACCTCTGTTTCACCATGCACAAAACCTGTCATTTCCCCAACCTGTTTGCAGAACAGGTAACATTACGCTAATTAGACCTCAGATGATGATCAGCCAACAGTTGATGACACCAAAATACTATAAAATAAATCTCCAGTTAACACTGATAAAAAAGCATCCAACAATGAGCAATGGCATAGCTCAGTTCCATTAAACATGCATCCCTCAGCATCTATATATCATCAACCGATCCGTAGACCGATCTGGCACTAATTTTAACAATGCATATTCATCATCATCAGGATGCAAAACAGTAGGATAAAACCAGCAGGCCTCATTGCTAACATTATTAAAACATAGAATTGCATACAAGATGCAAATCTGATTAATGTTAACAAAAGATGTATTCAAAGATGAACAATACAAAAAAATTTCCTTTTGCATCCCTCAATATCATGTATTTATCGTCAACAGATCATTAATCAATCAGTCACTACTTTTAACAATGCATGTCATCATCATCGGGATGCAGTATAGTAGAGCTAAAAGCCTCAAAGAAATCACCCCACCAATAATCTACAAAAAAAATTTACAACAAAAGACTAGATGAAATTTGAAAAATATATTATATCCCTCAGGATTAGATATTCTTCGTATTGAAATCAGGCCTATCAACTTTTTAAATAAAATAAAAAGATCATCATAGGGATTATAAAATTGACCATAATTACATAATGAAACCTATAAAGGAAGAAAAACATTTTTTTATTGGAACTGCATATTTAATTAAAAAAACGAGAATCTTTCGATCAAAAAAAAAGAGAGCAAAACCCAGAAATAAAAACCATCATGGGCATCCATCGGGTGCCTCAGACTATTATCATCAACAAAATCATGCTATTTTTGGAGAATTATACTTCAAAATGAAGAAAAAACAAACAGAATTTTGAGCCTGTTGAAGAACTTGGTAAGACTCTGATTTGGGAATGAAGAGTGGCCCTCAAGACTTCTAGTTAATTTATAGGACGAGATGACAAGTGGGAATTGCCTGGATTGTCCTCCATATATGATAAAATTACCATAGATAAAGCTTTAGATATTTTCTGATGCAATGGGCTGGTTATGGGTTTTGAGCCCAGGTAAAAAAGGTTTGCTTTCCCAAACGTCAAAGATATGTTCCTTCTACTTCCTGGTTACATTTTGGTTCTCTCAGCTGAAAGTCTCGGACGAAAACACATGCCATGGAATCAAAGAACGAAAATCTAGTGTTGGGTTTTGTTTTCTTAGCTGTATTTTTAATCTCAGGTGTCAAATCTTGGACTGGTGAGATTCATGGCAGGGTTGTCTGTTATATTTGTGCTGATTCTTTTATTGGTCCTGAAGATCATGTTTTAGAAGGTTCCTTTTCTCTTCAACCCTCTCTGTCTCATTTATAATCGTCAACCATGGTTGTTTATCTAAATTCTGAAGTGGGATTTGTGTTGCAATTATGATTCTTAAGGTGTCGGTGGGATTTCAGTTTCTGTGTAAAGATTAAAGTTTGTCCCTTCTTTGATTAATTATTGCTTATATGCTTATGAACTAGAATGATTTAGTTGAATTTGGACCAAGTCAGATGATGACTGGCCTTATTTATATAACTGCCTTGGTTTGATTCAATTTATGCCAAGATTGAACAAAGAAATAAAACAAAATTACCTTTTCATGGTGTGATCAGTTCGCTGTAATTTATCTTTGTGTAAATTGCTTCTATGATAGGAGCTTGGTCGACAGATTTTCCGGTGAGTAAAGGCTAATATAGTGTTAGAAAGGATCTCTGAGCTGTCTCCTGTTTGTGCAACGAATTCGGTTAATATGTTTAAAAGGCCGAATTGTTCGATATGTTGATGATCATTGTTCACGATTTGTTCATCTCACTGTGATGGCTGTTAGCTTTCTTCTTGCTTTGTTGTTTAATTTACTGCAATTTGTGAAGGACAGATCTAGGGTTCCGATATTGTAAATATTGCATTATGACCAACTCATCCTGGTCGAAATAATCGTGCTTGCTCGATAAATTAACTGAGCTCAATATATTGCAAACCACAATTATAGTGTTGGAAGGGGTTTCTGAGCTGACTCTTGTTTGTGTATTCTCTGAAAAGTCTGTGCTAGGAACTTTGTTATTAGCTTAAATGTTAAACCGTGTGATGTTTATGATCTTCGGTTTCAATTTTTTCTCCATCTTTGACCCTAATGACTGTCATGTTAGATTTTTCTCCTACCATGTCACCATGTCACTATACTCATCCCGGTCAAAATGACATCTTTTTCTGCATACTTGGTGAAGCTGGTACATTATCAATCAAAGAATGAAGGTAGCTGAAACTTTCTTGTAGGCCGGAAAGAGTCTCGGGGCATTTTATAAATAAGTCCTTGTTCATTTACATAATCGAGAAAATTATGTCCGGAGTCGATATAACTGGTGAATGGTCATAGTCTAGTGATGGTAGACTGAGGTTTTAGTGCTGTACTCATAGACGAGAGGAAACTTTGTGATCTTGAAGAACCGAAGATGTTCGATATTTTTCCTTAAGCGGTCAGCGGTCACACTAAAATGCAGCATTTTATCCATTGCATTCCGCTTCCACACTTTAACCCTAATTGCCATTGCTGGCGAGGGCTGGATGATGACATCTTTGTTCTATGTTATCATCTTTGAAGTTGTACAATGCCGTTGATGCTTATTCGGTTTGTTCATCTAGTGAATTTCTGACTACTTTAGCCACACAAAATCAGCAGGTTTTCTTTTAGGTCATAACTAAGATTTCCAACAGGGTAGAAACGTCATCAATGAGAACTTGACCAGTTCATCTTATATTTACATGCCGCTAATTCGTTTCGGTGCAGGTGCTGAGGTTGCTGTTCTTTGCATCACAAAATCCGGGGAAGTAGTAAACTATCAGGCTTTTACAAATGCTAAGGGGTTATACACCGTGGCTGAAACGATGCCCGAGAGTGAGCGTTGGGATGCATGCTTGGCCCGACCTATCAGTAGTTTCCATGATCGCTGCAACCGTCTCGGGAACGGAAGCACCGGGATCAAGTTCACCTATAACCGCCCATCGGGTCATTTTCACACTATCCGACCTTTCGTGTATCGACCCTCCACCACCCCGACGTACTGCATTTAAACTGTCGATTGTTTTCTGTGCTTGGGTTGCAGTCATGAATGAGTCACACATTACCATATGAAATTAATGATCTTTAAGGTTGCAATTTAGCCTCCGCTTCTTAGCCCTATCGGCATGTAAATGGATTAAATATCTGTAATTTATTATAATATTTAAATTCGATTGTAGATATTAATTTATAATATATTCGATCTTGAATTATTATTCTTTGCTATATCTAAATGTTTATATTTGATTTTATTCCAAATTTGTGATCAATAATAAAACTTTATATAATTTTGACATACAACAAATTAATAAGCAAATGGATCTCCTCTCTAACTATAATTTAATTATTTAATTAAAATATTATTATAAATATATTATTAAAAAGGCATCCAAGGCCCTTGAACTTTAAAAAAATCAATGTGGTCCTCATCTTTTTTTTTCTATTCAATGTGGCCCTTTGATCGACGTTTTATGTCATTGACCAATTGTTCCGTTAATTCCTGCTGGGTAAATTACATCATTCATCACTTAACTATTTTCTTCACTTCTATTTTTATCGCTAAACTCTAAAAGTTTTCAATTTCGAAAACTCTAAAGACATTATGGACTAAGGCTGTAGTTAACCCATTTTATTTTAAACACAAAACCCATTCATCTCCTCTTGCCCACCACGGCAAAAACGCCTTCGCCAACGCCATTACCGTCCGCCATGGTTAAAAAGGTTAACCATTAACAAATAAAAAAGAAGAAAAATACACACACAAACTACAGCTGCACTTGTATCTGGAGAAGAAAACATTCTGTCTTATTCCAATTGCAAGGATTCTTCAACAGGTAGCAGCCTCTTGCGAGATAAATCGGTAGGGATTGAAGCACAACAGGACGCAATGGCATTTGGAACTCTTGCGGCAGTTACTGATCCCATAATTAATGGTTTTCCCATTGATAATGATGATTTTGTTTTGGATCTCCCCACTGAAGGTTTTGCTTCCATCCCTGAGGCAATCGACGACATTCACCAGGGCAAGGTTTTTCGTTTTCTTGGATGCTTCTTGTTCCCTGGGATGATATTAAAGCTTATATTTTAATTTTCTGCATATTACTCGTTTTCTTGTTCCCTGGGATGGTACTGGTTCTAGATGATGAGGACAGAGAAAATGGAGATCTTATAATGGCGTCGATGAAGGCAGTTTTACCGTGGTGAGGTCAAGAGGAGATGAATGGATTTTGTGTTTAAAATAAAATGGGACAGCCTTAGCCGATAATGTCTTTAGAATTTTCGAAATTAAAAACTTTTAGAGTTTAGTTATAAAAATAGAAGAGAATAAAATAGTTGAGTGATTAATTATGTAATTTACCCAACAGAAATTAATAGAACTATTGATCAATGACAAAAAAAAATATTGGTTGAATGATCATTTTAGATTTTTTTTAAGTTGGAGGACCACATTACTAAAACCATTGATATAATATATAAGTTTTAAGAACTAAAATTATTATTATACTAGTAATATTAGATGTCTATTTTAGTTTTAATGACATAATATTTTTTATAATAATGTTTTTATTAGACGTCGTTAATATTTTTTATTATTTATTTTTATGATCGACGACGATAACAACCTTAGTGTTGGTGTCGATCACCGATGTTAATTTTTTTATTATAGCATATTTTTGTTTTTAATATTTGTCTTTTATGAAACATTTTCTTCTGTCTTTATGACATATTTTTCTCTATCTTTATTGCATGTTTTTGGTCGTTTGGATATTGTTTTTGTCTATATTTTTTTCAATGTTGGATTTGAAATCATCACGACCGATTAAGATTACGTCTTTTGTTATCATATTTATCTTCCTGCTTTAGACCCTCAAATTGAATATGGGTACACGGCTTGCGTTTTTTTTATAGTATTCTCACGTCGTTCGATTCTGATTTGCGATTTGTCGATGGTCTTTCAATAGCTTCATTCCTTTTGTGGTTCGTTTGTAGATGCGATTAGATTTGCTTGTATCTACATTTTGTTCGAGTTTAATTGATTAAGTTTTCTTGTGTTTAGGAAAATATCCTTATTATGTGTTTAATTTATGGTTTATGATTGTAAACCTTCATTGTAATTTATATATTTTATATTTTTAATAAAATTAGCGACTTCCGTCAAAAAAAATATAATAATGATTTAATTGAACGATTAAATTGTATTTTTTAAATGACCTATTTGTAATCAAACTAATAATGTAGGGACTTAAAGATGTATTTTATCCAAAGAGTTAAAGTCAATCCCAAGGATGAATGAAAGACTTTGACTGGTACTGATGGAGGGACCATGCTTACGTGGCGAGACTTGGTTGGAGCATATACGTGTTCCCTACTTTATTCCGTAACTGAAAATAGTCCCAAACAAAAACGAATTTTGATGATCCAGAAACAGAACGAAGCGAGGGAGAGAAATTCCAAGCTTTTTCTGTTTCCCTTTTTCCTCCAGATTTGTTGATTTGTTTCTTTCCCTTTTCCTGGAAGATGATAGAATGGATAAAGCAGCTCAAAACGGCATTTGGTTTGGCGTTTCTGTGGCTTGTTTGTTTGATTTACTACACCCAGGTTCCCCCTTTCTTTCTTCTATTCCCCCCCTCATTTTGTTTGATCCATAGGAATGATAATAAACATGTGAAATTCCATTGCTTTGGATTTCTGTTGATCCCGTATTGGTTTTCATTGAAAGCTAAGATTTTGCATTTATTTATTTGTTTTTTTAGATTGTTGGTGCTAGAACTTTGGATTTGGATACACATAAGAATTTGTAAATGAAAGTTTGGGTTAATATTTTATCCTGTCTTTAAGCAATAATTTTGTTATGTTTGATTGATGTTGAATTTTGATAAATGGGATCTTTGTCAAGTGTCAAACTTCATATTTCATAATTGGGGAGCTTTTGTACTGAAGTTGGGTACACTAGTCTAAATGAATTTTAGTTTAGTGGAAAGATCACCGTTTTTATCTGCTAAAATGAATATTAGGAGTGATTCAAGATCTCCCTGTAGTATCTGTTGCGTAAGCTAACAATCTCTTATTTTTTTGTTTCGAGTGTCGGATAGTTCCCATTTTCTATGCTCTTGCAATTCTTATCTATGCTCCCTTTTGTTCCCTTTTACCTTTCTTTGAGTTTGGATTTAAAGTTAACTTCTTGGTGTATGAGTGCAGGGTTTCAGATCGTTCGTATGGACATCGATTTCTTACCAGCTGAAGGATAAGCTTAAGTTGTCACCTTCGGCTTCCCAATTTGTGTTATCAGTATCGATTTTTCCATGGAGCATAAAGCCTGTATACGGGTGCGCATCAGTGTTTTGCTTAGTGCTCATGTTATCAGTATCAATTGTGGTAGATTTTTTTATTAGGAAAAAAACCATATTGAAGTTCCAAAGAATTTGTATAATACAAATTCAGAACTTTCTGATAAACCAGTCTGCAGTGGCGGATGTTATGATTGATTCAATGATTGCTGAGGCTGTAAGATCCGAGAAGTATGTTCTTCTATCAAATTGGCTTTCCGATGCTTTGTTTGATTGATCCATCTATGTTTTCTGCAACCAATTGATTGCTTGGTTTTCATCTGGTGAATAAATAACTCACAGAGTTGAACTAATTTTGACCAGGGCCTCATTTGCCGGAGACCTGCAGTCATTATCATGGTTGTCGATGGCTTTTGGTGGAGTGTGTGGGAGTTTGCTAGGAGGATATGCATTGAACAACTTAAAGATAAATATTATTTTTCTCCTTTTCTCGGTACTTCCAGCCACACAGTTGTTTTCAAGTGGGTTGGTTAAAGAGTATTCTATGGGCAGTGACGATTTACTCGAATTCTCTAGTTCAAGTGATTCACATCATTTGAATGGGAACGCTAACTATTCAGATGAAGATACTTCTTTGGAAAGGAAATCCTATGTTAGTTCCAGAAAAAGAAAGAACAAAAAGAAAAGTAAGAAGACGCAACTTATGCGCAGAAAAGCACAGATCCAGAGTCCGGGGACGGACAAGTCCCTACCATTGCTATGGTTCCAGTCTCTGAAAGATGCGACTTACAGTTTGTGTCGTGCTTTTAAACAGCCAATCATTTTAAGGTAAATATTAACTTACTTTCTGGTACCAAAGATTAAACATAGTGTTATGAAATGCTTTGCATTTCGGAGGCAACTACTTGAAATGATCACCCAAAAAACGGCTGATGGTATAGAATAGTCTTGCTTGATTTTTACGTTATCCTGGTTGACACTGTTTCGAGTTCTACTTCATAGATGCTTTTTCCCTTCAAATTAAGTTTCCTTTTGGTTCAATTTGCCCCTTGGAACTCCAGACCCATGGCTTGGTTTTTCCTAGCACACGTCACTGTTCCAAACCTTTCAACGATCATGTTCTACTACCGAGTTCTTGAAGATGGAAGCATCATTTTTGGGGACTGTACGTGTTATTGGATGGTTAGTGTTGACGAAAACGGGTAAAGAAAACAAAAGAACACGAGAATTTTACGAGGTTCGGCAATGTGGCATATGCGCATTGCTCATCTTAGTGAACGTGGTATGGCAGAATTACACAAGAGAAACTTGTTGCATGGTGTCAAAAGCTGTAAGCTCGACTTTTGCAAGTATTGTGTTCTTGGTAAACAGACTAAAGTCCGTTTCAAGACTGCGAAGCACACAACTCAAGGGATTCTTGATTATGTGCATTCTGATGTATGGGGGCCTTCCACGACATCGTCTTTGGGTGGATCTAGGTACTACGTTACTTTTATTGATGATTTTTCACGGAAAGTTTGGGTGTATTTTTTGAAACAGAAATCTGAAGGTTTTGAGAAGTTCAAGCTGTGGAAAGCTGAGGTAGAAAACCAAACATGACGAAAAATCAAGTGTTTGCGGTCTGACAATGGTACGGAGTACACAGATTCACAGTTCCTACAATTCTGTAAGGAGCATGGGATTCAGAGGCATTTTACAGTGCGCAAGACACCACAACAGAATGGTGTTGCGGAACGAATGAACAGGTCGTTGAATGAAAGAGCCAGATGTTTGCGGTTGAATGCGGGGCTTCCCAAACACTTCTGGGCTGAGGCTGTTAACATGGCGTGTTACCTTATCAACAGATCGCCAAGGGCATCGCTGGCTGGGAAAGTTGCAGAAGAGGTATGGACTGGTCATGATGTTAGTTTTGATAACTTACGGATTTTTGGTTGTCCTGCTTATGTGCATGTACCTGCTGATGAGAGATCCAAACTTGATGCAAAATCGAAGGAGTGCATTTTTCTGGGTTACAAGAAAGGTGTCAAATGATTCAAGTTCTGGGATCCAGTTGCGAAGAAAGTTGTGATTAGTAGAGATGTCGTTTTTGATGAACAATCCATGTTGCAGCAGAAGCAAGACACGACAGTGGTGGATTTCGAGCAGTTTCCAGTTGAGAAACCAGAAACTTCTCAACCGACTTCTGGTGGTTCCACTACGGATGATTTGCAGGATTATAGTCTCGCCAGAGACAGGGTGAGACGGACGAATATAAAGCCTCCGAACAGATTGGGTTTTGAAGACTTGGTATCTTTTGCACTTATTGTTAGCAGTGATGATCCAGTTACTTTTCATGATGCCGTTACTAGTCAGGAAAACGACAAGTGGATGGCAGCCATGGTTGAGGAGATGGAGTCTTTGAATCACAATCGCACATGGGAGTTAGTTCCCCTTCCTGAGGGTAAGAAGCCGATTGGTTGCAAATGGGTGTATAAGAAGAAACCAGTAGTAACAGAAAAAGAGGGGGAGAAGTTCAAGGCTCGTTTGGTAGCGAAGGGTTTTTCACAGCAGAAAGGAGTTGATTATGATGAAATATTTTCTCCTGTGGTCAGGCACACTTCAATCCGAGCAGTACTTGCATTGGTGGCTAGTTGGGATTTGCATTTAGAGCAGATGGATGTTAAAACTGCTTTTTTGTATGGTGATTTAGAGGAGCAGATCTACATGCGGCAACCTAAAGGTTTCACTCAACCTGGAAACGAGCATTTAGTTTGCAGATTGAAGAAATCTTTGTACGGGTTGAAACAGTCTCCGAGACAGTGGTATAAACGGTTTGACTCCTATATGATCAAGATTGGCTACAACCGATGTGAGTATGATTGTTGTGTCTATGTTAAGAGCCTTGATGATGGTTCTTTATTTTTCTATTACTGTATGTTGATGATATGCTGATTGCTGCGAAGAACATGGATGATGTTATCGGTTTGAAAACTTTATTGTGTCAGGAATTTGATATGAAAGATTTAGGTGCTGCAAAGAAAATTCTTGGAATGGAAATTTGCAGGGACAGAGACTCAAGGAAACTGCGGCTATCTCAACGGGGTTATGTTGAGAAAATGCTAGAAAGGTTTGCGATGAGCAGCGCGAAACCAGTTAGCACTCCATTGGCGAATCACTTTAAGCTCTCATCAGAACAGTGCCCCAAGACAGATAAGGAGCTGAAGATATGGCAAAGGTTCCGTATTCTAATGCTGTTGGCTGCTTGATGTATGCGATGGTATGTACTCGTCCTGATTTAGCTCATGCTGTTAGTCAAGTTTGTAAGTACATGTCTAAACCTGGTAAGCAACATTGGGAAGCAGTCAAGTGGATCTTTCGGTACTTAAAGGGTACTGTGGGACATAGAATTGTTTTTGGGAGTCAGCGGGATAATCCTTTGGTTGTAGGATATGTGGATTCAGACTATGCAGGTGACTTGGATAATAGAAGATCTACGACAGGGTATGTCTTTACTCTTGGTGGAGGGCCTATTTGTTGGAAGTCTACTGTTCAATCTATTGTGGCTCTATCTACAACTGAAGCTGAGTACATGGCAGCGGCTGAAGCTGCAAAAGAAGCTTTATGGCTTATTGGTTTAGTGAAGGAGTTGGGTGTTCAACAAGGTGGAGTTCAGTTGCTTTGTGATAATCAAAGTGCTATTCACTTGGCTAAGAATCAGGTATATCGTGCTAGAACTAAACATATTGATGTAAGGTTCCACAAGATCAGAGAGTTGGTTGCATCTGGAGAGGTTTTGTTTCAGAAGGTACATACTGATGAGAATGCCGCTGATATGTTCACTAAGCCAGTTACGACAGACAAGTTCAAGCATTGCTTGGACTTGTTGAATGTTTTGAGTTGTTAAAGAATCAAGGTAACCCAACCCACATTGAATTTTCAAGAGGCAGGATATTCGCCAAGGTGGAGATTTGTTAAGTATGGCTCATAAATATACCAGTAAAGAGGACAGGAGATGGAGCGGATTGCCGAGGACGTAAGCACATTGCCGAACCTCATAAAATTCTCGTGTTCTTTTGTTTTCTTTACCCGTTTTCGTGAACAGTTAGGACTCATGCTAGGGACATTTACGTATAATCAGTACTTGAAGAAAATGAAGTTACGAACAATTCTTGCGTAAGTACTTACTAGTTTAGCTTAATTCATTTAGAAAATATTTTTTGTTCTTGAAAATAATGTGATCGAGTTGTATCTCTTATTGCGGAAAATAATGCAGGTTTGCTCATATTGGTTTGGCATTCTTGAATCTCTTTGACGTTATTTTGGTGTCTCGAATTAATGTCCAATTCGGAGTATCAGACAAGACCTTGGTTCTTTGCGGATCTGCACTTTCCGATGCCGTCAACCAATTCAAGTATGTATTTGTGTGTAATTGGATAATTCATCATGATCATTATAGGGGAATGTTACACATGGAATTCTTCATCATGTGTGCAAGCCACATGCCTTGTTTGTTTTCGGTTACGTACGAAGTTTAAACATTCTTTCATCCTCCAATCTTTCTGCGCGAATCTTACGTCAATTACTTCCTGTGATTGCATGCGAATGCAGGTTAATGCCATTCTTGATCTTGTCCGGACAGCTTTGCCCTCCGGGAATCGAAGGAACACTATTTGCACTCTTTATGTCAATAAACAACTTCGGGGCCAGCATAGGATCGTTTGTAGGTGCAGGGTTGGCATCAATCTTGAACATCTCTTCGGGATCTTTCGACAACCTTCTTCTGGGCATCGTTATTCAACTCTTCTGCACTTTCATTCCCGTTACGCTCCTGTTTTTTATACCAAAGGAAGTGACAGGGATAGCACCGTAACTGACCTTAAGATGTTTCAAACGGAAAACAGTAGCTAGCAACCGAGTCTGAGTCGACTAGATCATCCTAACCAGTATAGTCTCTTCATCAACTTAGTTAATACTTAAATACACAGAAATGAATAGCAATTGGTACATTTTGAGTTATGATTCTTGGTTTACATCATATATCATCATTCGGATATTAGATTCAACGAGCATTGTTGTACAAACAGATTTTGGTTGATTGATTACTTACACAATGAATGCAATGATGTTAAGAAATGATAGAGGATCCAACTTTTGCAGAAACACGGTGCATATTCTCATTATCTTGAGAACAAGATCAAGGATTTATTATTATTTTTTTTTAAAGATTCTTATAGCACTGGACTTGTCAGTGCGTATCATATATCAGGATGGCCAAAAAACTAAAAACAGATGAATACATACTCGATCCAATATTAAAGGATTGGATTAGGACTGATCAAGTCCTTTTTAAAGGAGTCGGGACGGAGCATATTTTAAAGTGTATCTTTTTATTCCGTCCCGAGATAATTATAATAATATCCTCTCTATATATATTTAAGGTTTCCTTTTATATAAGATTTTCTTTTATTTTCAGCTTCACGAATCACGCCATTCCTCCCTTGACCTTACAAATTCAAACATTTAACTTTACCTTCCTCTCTCTCTCTCTCTCTCTCTCTCTCTCTCTCTCTCTCTCTCTCTCTCTCTCTCTCTCTCTCTCTCTCTCTCGTTTTTCCAGTTATATTGTCGCTTTTGCTTCTGTAAAGTTGGGACTTTTGTGGTGAATTTCTTCGAATGGGTGTGTAAACGACTAAAGCATCGAAATTTTTCACACCTTTGATTCCAAGATCGAGGAGAAAGATTTGGCCTTCCATCGACGTTTATCAATTTATCTGTGTCGTAACCGTCTTTCGGTTAAGCCCCGGAATTGGGCTTCGACTTGAAATGAGCTGATTAGAGTCGCCACCGACCACTTTAAAACGAATTTAGGTGGGTCGGACACCATCTTACCTGATCTGCGTTGTACCAGAGACGTGTCGGGTTCGGGAGTCGGTTACGGTTAAGGAAGAATTAGCACCCTTGAATCGCCCTTTCGGTACCAATTAATTTATCGGTTGTCTTGATTGCGAAAAATTAAAAATTAAAATTAAAATTTAAATTACTCGATTCGAATTGCTTACCTTTGATCGGTTGAAATTCTTCTAAAAGAAGAAACAAAAATGTTAGAAAAAAACAATAAAAAAATATTAAATGAATCGAAAAAATAATAACAAGTCAAAAGAAAGGGGAAAAAAATTAATAAGTGAAAAATAAATAAGTCAAAGAGGATAGAAAAATATGATAGATAAAATTAAAATTAGTAAAAGGGAAAGAAAGGGTAAAGTTTAAAAGTAATAAATAAAAAAATATGAAGGAAAATATTAATAATAATAACGATAAAATAAAATGAGACTTAGGGGGACCAAAAAAAATAAAAATAAAAAAATAGAATTGACGGGCTAAATTGGTATTAAAATGGACTGCAAAAAAAAAGAGTAAAAAGTTAGGAGTCAATTCACAAATAAAAAAAAAACAGTGACCAAATTAATTGAATTGCAAATTCAGGGTCAAAATTACAAATGGTGACTAGATTGAAATGCGATTCAAACCATTAGGGACGGCGGAGAGAATTTAACAATCCCATAATTGCACAATGGCCCCTCGTAAAACGGCGCCGTTTCATCTGGTGCCAAAACGACACCGTTTTGGTTCTAGTACTTAAATCCAAACGAGGCCCACTTTTCCTTTACTCTCTTCATTTTATTCTTCACTCCAGAAAGAAAAAAAGGAGAGTTCAGAACTCTCTCCCCCTCCCTCGTCGGAGAGAGGAAACGGTGGCGGAGCCGCGACTGCAAGCGGCGGCGCACGGAGACGCCGGTGACCGGAACTAACCCAAACACAACCGATAGCCTCTTCTCGACCCCCGATGTCGAATCTGGCCTCGAAACAGTGAAAAAGACACTAGATCGGAGTAGATCTAGCCTTGAAAGCCTCGATCCTTACCCTTTGGGGCGAGAAATCGTCGCCTTCCTGGTGGTTCTTCGATTTGCCTTGCTTTGCTTTGCCTCGGTTTTTTTACTTGCTTAGATTTTCTGCTGGGGCTTCGGCCTTTGAGTTTATATATTTGATATTTGCTTTGTTTTCTGTCCGATGTTGGGTACTGTTGATCTCTCTGTAGTTGTGGGTTCTCGGTTCGTAGTGTGATGGTTGATGTTTACTGTGTTCGTCGTGGGTCTTGATCCTCGGTTTTTTGGGACTTGATTTGGTTTGCTTGTGGTTTGGTACTGGTTCGATCCTGATGGGTTCTGTGTGTACTGTTGATGATGTATTTTGGACCTCTCCCCCCCCCCGAGAGTACCGTGTGGGTCGTGGGTTTTTATAACCCCCACCGGCCGTTGTGAGTCCCGACGATCTCGGGATCGTGGTTGTTATGGCCGATCATCCCAGGATGGGTCAATCCCGGGGATCTCGGCCGGCCGTTGGCACTGTTGACCGTTTGGCTCCCTGACTGCTCGGTGACTGAAAGCTGGGAACCCTAATCCCTTGTTGGGCTGGTTCAGGCCCAAATTTGGACTGGATTCTTGAACATAGACCCTGGACAGAAAATAAAAATAAATGAGAAATAAATAAATTAAAAATAAAAATAAATAATAACAATATTATATATATAAACGTTTTCAAAAACATATAATATATAAGTTTTTAAAATGTTTTAAAAAAACTTATATATATATTTTCAAAATGATTTTAAAAATATATATATAAATGTTTTCATAACGTTTTCAAAACTATATATTATATATATTTTAAAAGCGTTTTCAAAACTATATATTATATAATTTTCAAAAATGTTTTAAAAACTATATAATATACATATTTTCAAAAAATGTTTTAAAAACTATATATTATATATGTATTTTCAAAAACAATTTGCAAACTAGATAATATATATATGTGTATATATGTATAAAATGAAAAAAAATGTATGGACGGAAATTAGTGTCTACAGCTGCCCCTCTTTGTCCTTTTTCGTGGAACGAAAAATAGGATAAAGATAAAAAGACACAAATTTTCGTTCGGTAGAGTTGAATAATAACTCCCTGTCGAATTGAGTTGCAGATGGCTCATCCGTCGCGAAGTCGAGTCCACCTTGAAATGATATGGAAATGAAGCTGCAATTCGGAATTTGAATCTGGATGTAGCTTCTCGTTTCCAAATTGTAGTCAACTTCGGTCTTCTTCTCGGTTTAAAGACCTTGGTTAAAATTTGACTGGAAAGTAGTTCTTTGACTCCACCATGCCCTTGAGCTGAACGAAATCGAACTCGAAAGGTCTTCACCGACAGATAGTTTTTTGTCACTAAGGCACGGTTAACCAGGTCTTCTTCTCGACTTGAAAACCTCGATTACAGTCGGACAGTAGTGTGATTGAGGTGCCATCGAGCTGATTGGAATCGAACTCGACAATTTTTTGACATATAGCTCTTCTTGCCTTGAGCTAAACTTGGTTTGCCTCTGAGCTGAGTGTAATCGAACTCGAAGGTCTTCGGTTGACAGATAACCCTTCTCGACTTAAGTTATGCTGCAAATGATGTGCCCTCGAAGCTGAGTGTAATCGAACTCGAAGGTCTTTGGCAGATAGCCCTTCTCGACTTGCGTTGTCTGGAGTCCAATATCCTTCGTTGTGAAGTTGAAATTGGGAAATTGTTTATTGACAACCAGCGGTCCCTTCGTCGTGAAGTTGAACTTGCGTTGTCTGGAGTCCAATATCCTTCGTTGTGAAGTTGAAATTGGGAAATTGTTTATTGACAACCAGCGGTCCCTTCGTCGTGAAGTTGAACTTGCGTTGTCTGGAGTCCAATATCCTTCGTTGCGAAGTTGAAATTGGAAAATTGTTTATTGACAACCAGCGGTCCCTTCGTCGTGAAGTTGAACTTGCGTTGTCTGGAGTCAAATATCATTCGTTGTGAAGTTGAAATTGGGAAATTGTTTATTGATAACCAGCGGTCCCTTTGTCGTGAAGTTGAACTTGCGTTATCTGGAGTCCAATATCCTTCGTTGCGAAGTTGAAATTGGGAAATTGTTTATTGACAACCAGCGGTCCCTTCGTCGTGAAGTTGAACTTGCGTTGTCTGGAGTCCAATATCCTTCGTTGCGAAGTTGAAATTGGGAAATTGTTTATTGACAACCAGCGGTCCCTTCGTCGTGAAGTTGAACTTGCGTTGTCTGGAGTCCAAATCCTTCGTTGCGAAGTTGAAATTGGGAAATTGTTTATTGACAACCAGCGGTCCCTTCGTCGTGAAGTTGAACTTGCGTTGTCTGGAGTCCAATATCCTTCGTTGCGAAGTTGAAATTGGGAAATTGTTTATTGACAAAGCGGTCCCTTCGTCGTGAAGTTGAACTTGCATTGTCTGGAGTCCAATATCCTTCGTTGCGAAGTTGAAATTGGAAATTGTTTATTGACAACCAGCGGTCCCTTCGTCGTGAAGTTGAACTTGCGTTGTCTGGAGTCCAATATCCTTCGTTGTGAAGTTGAAATTGGGAAATTGTTTATTGACAACCAGCGGTCCCTTCGTCGTGAAGTTGAACTTGCGTTGTCTGGAGTCCAATATCCTTCGTTGCGAAGTTAAAATTGGGAAATTGTTTATTGACAACCAGCGGTCCCTTCGTCATGAAGTTGAACTTGCGTTGTCTGGAGTCCAATATCCTTCGTTGCGAAGTTGAAATTGGGAAATTGTTTATTGACAACCAGCGGTCTCTTCGTCGTGAAGTCGTCGTGAAGTTGAACTTGCGTTGTCTGGAGTCCAATATCCTTTGTGTGATTGAAATTGGGAAATTGGTTTATTGACAACCAGCGTCCCTTTGTCGTGAAGTTGAACTTGCGTTGTCTGGAGTCCAATATCCTTCGTTGCGAAGTTAAAATTGGGAAATTGTTTATTGACAACCAGCGGTCCCTTCGTCGTGAAGTTGAACTTGCGTTGTCTGGAGTCCAATAGCCTTCGTTGCGAAGTTGAAATTGGGAATTGTTTATTGACAACCACGTCCCTTCGTTGTGAAGTTGAACTTGCGTTGTCTGGAGTCCAATATCCTTCATTGCAAAGTTGAAATTGGGAAATTGTTTATTGACAACCACGGTCCCTCCGTCGTGAAGTTGAACTTGCATTGTCTGGAGTCCAATATCCTTCGTTGTGAAGTTGAAATTGGAAAATTGTTTATGACAATTAGCCGGTCCCATCGTCGTGAAGTTGAACTTGTGTTGTCTCGAGTGGCACGATATCCTCCGTCGTGGAGTTGAAATCGCGGGTGTGTGGGTACGATATCCTCCGTCATGGAGTTGAAATCGTGGATGGCCTTTTCGTTGTGAAGTTGAGCCCTAACTTAAATATCCTTCCCAGTATTGTATGTTGCGGGTGGACACGATCCCTTCGTCATGAAGTTGAACCATAGATGACCCATTCGTTGTAAAGTTTGGCCTTGAGCTAGATATCCTTCGTCGTGAAGTTGAAATCTACTCTCGCTAATTGTGTCGTTTCGAGTCCAATTTTCTTCGCTGGAAGTTGAAATAGACTCTGAATGAAATTGGAAAGTTGTTTGTTGACAGACAACTTTTCTTGACTTAATTTGTGCTGTAAATTTCCTTTAAATGAATGATGGCCCCTTTCGCCAAATTTGTGAGCCAGATGTCTTCCGTCGTGGAATTGAAATCTGGCTTGAAAGTGTCAACTGGAAACATGCTGCTCCTGGTTGAGTTTGAGTCGAACTCGACTTATTTTGAACTGGTTCTCGAACCTATCTGAAATTGGTTCTGAGATTCAAGTCGGTTGAGGTATAGCTTATTACCGCCGAGTTAAGCAACCACCATCGTTCTTTAAAGGCGTTTACAAGTCGAGTAGCCTTCATCCTGAAGTCGAAGCTTGACTCTAAAGCTGCAAAAATTATGTATGCTAAAATGATTAATGTGATGCACCTAAGTATGTCTGAGATGCATGTAACATGAATGAGTTATGTTTTATCTCTTGGATTGAGTCTCGTGCTTTGTCTGCCAATCTGGTCCTTAGAATCGATCGTGCCCCATTCTCTTTTCCGGGCTTTGGCTTTACAGACCTTTCATACCTGAGACTGTCCTGTTTGAAAATGTTTTCTCCTTTTTTCTTGTTTTAGGAGGGAAAAGGATGAAAATTCTGTAAAATATTGTTCGTAATTGAATCAAATTGTAAACATGAGATGCGGACAAAAGGACGCAACTAGCATTATCGATTACTAGACCTTCTATTTCGTTCTCCGAAATCTTCCATTTTTTCAAGTTTTGTAGGCTCATCTAACAAAGGTAGTAGAAATATCGGTCTAAAATAAATCCTTGAGCGCTCGTGTGAAGTTGACTATAACAGGTGTTCTTTAACTCCCTTAGTCCATTTTACCGAAACTTCTTATTTAATATTGCCATTATCTAGCTAGCTAAATCCATAAAGCCGGGGCGTTTAAACCAATTGCTCTAGAGGGCAGCCCAATATGTAAACACCTTTATCATGTTAGCTGAATATTATCCATAAAGTCGGGCTTTTTAACCAATTGCTTTAGTGGGACAGCTTAATATCACTCTTATCAAGTTAACTGAAGGGTTCATCTCATCACAGAGTCTTCAGCCTGACAAAAGCAGTGGAGCAAACACCGAATTGCCAAGTGTCCGAGCAACGTCATGGTTTGAACGTAATCTACTCATAAAGCCAGGGCTTTCAAGTTTCCTTTATAACCAATTGCCTTAGCGGAATAGCTCAGTTTTTACGGATTTAATTTCTTAAGATTGTCAAGAAGAACCTGTCATAGTATAGGTGTTTTTGAAAGTCAAGGAATCTCATCTTTAGAGTTTAATTTTCAAGCAACTGGCCTAAACTAGATTCACCTAGTGACTATTCCATCTGTGAAGATCGTTCTATGATCGTGTGATCATCATTGAACGTCTTAAATAAAAAGCATAGTAATGTCATATGCAGAAGGATGCCCCATGTTGTTCGCACCATATGAAAGGAAAATGTTTTATTGATTAACTGCAAGAGCAGGGTACGGTGTTTGAGGTATATTCTGGGTAAGGTCAAAAGTCATTGCTTTAAATCATGATACTTCGTCAAAGATCTGTAACTTTAAACCATTTACAGAGTTTCTTAATTCAGATGATATTGAAAGAATTGCAAGTTTGCAAATGTGATTCATTGCTCGCTATCATTAAAGCAACATAAATTTATTTAAAAGTCCTTACAAAAACTTGAGAAATAATTAAAACACAAAAACAGAATGCCTCAATGATGAAATGATCTTTTCTCACTTGGATGCCCCGAAGTTGTTGAAGTCGATCCGATTCTTGTTACGTATTTTCTGTATGATTCTCTTGATTGTGGAGTAATTCTCGATAGTGCACCCTGAGACTCCGCTATGATTTTCGCAATGAGCGTTCTCATCATACTACCTGAGGTACGGGGCTTCATGGATTTCTCTGGATATGGTGACACCACGTGTGCATCAAACAACTGTTGGTAAAGCTCTTTATATGTCATAGATCGAAATGTTCTCATTTTTGATGAGACATGTGAATGTAAATAAAAAACGGAATAATAATGCGAATGTAAAAAAAAATAACAAAATGCACAATATGTCTGAATGCATGATGCATGAAATGTTCGAGGCATGATCCGAAAAATGTGATTATTCTGAATAATCCTTATTGGGGACAAAATGTTACGTCTGAAGAGACAAAACTTTTTTGATGGTATAGATCCTGCACAGCCTTTGGAAAGTTGATTTGTCTTCCGCTTTTTCACCGGTTGAATATCCTGTCGAACCATTCCATCTCCTTTGGCTAAACTTGTGCGGGTGACGAGTTGCTTGCCCCAAAAAGGTCTCGAATGACTGCATCTCCGGCCTTCACTCTATGCGAGCTCATTCCAACGAAAGTGCCATTGGAGCCCTCCATCCGAAGTTTGCCGACTCGTTTTTGGAATTC
Organism: Hibiscus syriacus; assembly: GCF_006381635.1. Classification (NCBI taxonomy): domain Eukaryota; kingdom Viridiplantae; phylum Streptophyta; class Magnoliopsida; order Malvales; family Malvaceae; genus Hibiscus; species Hibiscus syriacus. The sequence continues at coordinate 806,093 of NW_024063114.1, read as the reverse complement.
GTCAATAATGGTCTCCAGCTTAGCTAGGGTTTCACCATCTTGTTCTCGTAGTTTTCGAAAGGACTCTCCGGGTCAGTAACCATTTCCCGTCTTGCCCCTGCAACATTTGCCTCTGAGTATTCTTTGATCACGGTTGGACTTATGAGCTTTTTATCTCTTTGTATTATAACCCCTTTGTCCATTAATTTAGATTATTTACGTTTAACAAACACATTTTTGGTGGATCAACACCTCGTTTTAAGGATGCAGATGATAAAAAAATGCCAAAGAAAAAATGAAAGGAGGAAAAAATTAGTGAGATAAAGATAATAATAAAAAAATGATAAAAATGAAAAGTTCTACTCCACATGATATCTACCCCACATGCTTATTATTCTTACCCGGACATGATCTCTATCCCGCATGCTAATTTCAAACAAATCCTAACCGCATATTTATCTAGTTCGCATGTTTTTGAACAGAAAGTAAGTAGAAGAAAGCAGCATAAGGTTTGGAATGAGGTTTTGGGGTGTGGCTCTAATTCCATGTACTCTCCCGGTTTCGGTTCTAAAAGGTACTCGAGTTCTCCTTGCTGGTGCCCCCTTGGGCTTGCCAGACCCTTAGTCCTAAGCCCATTATAAGCTTGTGTGGACTAAGTTAAACTCGAGAGGAAACATTCCCTTATGCCCATACGGAGAATAAATTCACACGAAGGCATAAGGTATATGAATCCCGAAGGTTACTTGCTAGGTCCATACGGTGAATAAATTCACACGAAGGCGTCGCTTTTACCCCCACTTAAAAGGGTTCGGAGCTCGGGTATAGAGCCAGAGATGGAAACTTTTGAAGATCTGAAATCATTAAAAAATGTCAGTACAACTATTTACTTGAAAGATAATCAAAGGTAAATAAATGGAATCGAATAAATAAATTAAAATTAAAATTTACAATTTTCGCATAAAAAGACAACCGGAAATTAATTCTGGCATGACTCACTTACCTTTCCCCAGCGGAGTCGCCAAGCTGTCGTAACCGTCTTTCGGTTAGGCCCCGGAATTGGGCTTCGACTTGAAATGAGCTGATTAGAGTCGCCACCGACCACTTTAAAACGAATTTAGGTGGGTCGGACACCATCTTACCTGATCTGCGTTGTACCAGAGACGTGTCGGGTTCGGGAGTCGGTTACGGTTAAGGAAGGATTAGCACCCTTGAACCGCCCTTTCGGTACCAATTAATTTATCGGTTGTCTTGATTGTGAAAAATTAAAAATTTAAATTTAAATTACTCGATTCGAATTGCTTACCTTTGATCGGTTGAAATTCTTCTAAAAGAAGAAACAAAAATGTTAGAAAAAAACAATAAAAAATATTAAATGAATCGAAAAAATAATAACAAGTCAAAAGAAAGGGGAAAAAATTAATAAGTGAAAAATAAATAAGTCAAAGAGGATAGAAAAATATGATAGATAAAATTAAAATTAGTAAAAGGGAAAGAAAGGGTAAAGTTTAAAAGTAATAAATAAAAAAATATGAAGGAAAATACTAATATAATAGCGATAAAATAAAATGAGACTTAGGGGGACCAAAAAAAATAAAATTAAAAAATAAAATAAAAAAATGGAATTGACGGGCTAAATTGTATTAAAATGGACTGCAAAAAAAGAGAGTAAAAAGTTAGGAGCTAATTCACAAATAAAAAACAGTGACCAAATTAATTGAATTGTAAATTCAGGGTCAAATTACAAATGGTGACTAGATTGAAATGCGATTCAAACCATTAGAGACGGTGGAGAGAATTTAACAATCCCATAATTGCACAATGGCCCCTCGTAAAACGGCGCCGTTTCATCTGGTGCCAAACGACACCGTTTTGGTTCTAGTACTTAAATCCAAACGAGGAGAATTAACAATCCCATAATTGCACAATGGCCCCTCGTAAAACGGCGCCGTTTCATCTGGTGCCAAAACGACACCGTTTTGGTTCTAGTACTTAAATCCAAACGAGGCCCACTTTTCCTTTACTCTCTTCATTTTCTTCTTCTTCACTCCAGAAAGAAAAAAAGGAGTTCAGAACTCTCTCCCCCTCCCTCGTCGGAGAGAGGAAACGGTGGCGGAGCCGCGACTGCAAGCAGCGACGCACGGAGGCGCCGGTGACTGGGAACTAACCCAAACACAACCGATAGCCTCCTCTCGACCCCGATGTCGAATCTGCCCTCGAAACAGTGAAAACGACACTAGATCGGAGTAGATAGCCTTGAAAGCCTCGATCCTTACTCTTTGGGGCGAGAATTCGTCGCCTTCCTGGTTGGTTCTTCGATTTCTTTGCTTGGCTTTGCCTCGGTTTTTTTACTTGCTTAGATTTTCGCTGGGGCTTCGGCCTTTGAGTTTATATTTTGATATTTGCTTTGTTTTTCTGTCCGATGTTGGGTACTGTTGATATCTCTCTGTAGTGTTGGGTTCTCGTTCGTAGTGTGATGGTTGATGTTTACTGTGTTCGTCGTGGGTCTTGATCCTCGGTTTTTTTGTGGACTTGATTTGGTTTGCTTGTGGTTTGGTACTGGTTCGATCCCTGATGGGTTCTGTGTACTGTTGATGATGTATTTTGGACCTCTCCCCCCCCCCCCCCGAGAGTACCGTGTGGGTCGTGGTTTTTTATAACCCCCATGGCCTTGTGAGTCCCGACGATCTCGGGATCGTGGTTGTTGGCCGGTCATCCCAGGATGGGTCAGTCCCGGGGATCTCGGCCGGCCGTTGGCACTGTTGACCGTTTGGCTCCCTGATGCTCGGTGACTGAAAGCTGGGAACCCTAATCCCTTGTTGGGCTAGTTCAGGCCCAATTTGGACTGGATTCTTGAACATGGACCCTGGACAGAAAATAAAAATAAATGAGAAATAAATAAAATAAAAATAAAAATAAATAATAACAATATTATATATATAAACGTTTTCAAAAACATATAATATATAAGTTTTTAAAATGTTTTAAAAAAACTATATATATATATTTCAAATGATTTAAAAATTATATATATATAAATGTTTTCATAACGTTTCAAAACTATATATTATATATATTTTAAAAACGTTTTCAAAAACTATATATTATATAATTTTCAAAAATGTTTTAAAAACTATATAATATACATATTTTCAAAAAATATTTTAAAAACTATATATTATATATGTATTTTCAAAAACAATTTGCAAACTAGATAATATATATATGTGTATATATGTATAAAATGAAAAAAAATGTATGGACGGAAATTAGTGTCTACAATCTGGTTCTTGTTTTGTTGATTATTTGTAAAATAAATAAATAAATAACTTTTGAGTCTTGATTTATATGTTGTCTGGTATCTTAATATAATACTTAATGCTTTTGCAGCAAAAAAAAATGAAGATTGCACAGATATACTGAAACAATTAGTCCGAGAAAATGGTGCTTAAGTGATACATAGGGGGTATCAGAACACACAGAGAACCATATCATCTTATGCGAAACGTCTTCATCTAGTGAAAGTTACATATAAGCATTACATGAGAACTAGAAAGAAAATGACCTGTATGCTCAATTCTATGACAAGAATGAGCATTTTTGCTAACCGAAACCATGACTACAATATACACACACATACACACATCAAATCTAGGGGAGTTGATCAAGTGGTCTAAGGGGAAAAGGAATTTTCCTTGATTCATAACCTTTCTTCTAGACATCTGGAACCGATGAGAGGTTATCAAATCTGATCAGACCTCACTGGTTCATCATCGTCATTCCGGTGCCAACTCCAAAATGCATGGGTTTGAATTCACTATCTTGAGCTCACCATGACCAAAGCTTGCTTCGCGGAACACTGACCACTCAGGCGTTGGGTGTATATACCTGTAAGTATGTTTAATAAGAATCATATTCCACTACACTTTGCTTTAAGTTTCACTAATCATTAAGGTAAGCTCAAATATATACTCAAAAATCATTAGAACACGCAAGATAAAAGGATGTTAATTTTAAGCAATTTGATCTCCAGAAATAAAAAAAAATCCATGGAAGAAGACATACTTTTGAGCTAAACCTTCTCTGTTGCCTCCATCTCCGATGGTAATGAACAGCACACACAAGGATCTGATTTTCCATTGTTAACACGTTTCTGTCAAGTATAGAACAAAACGTCATATATCCATCGAATAATGGTACGATACAAAAATAGAAACATAGCTAGGTCGGTAGGGACATACGGAGCGCTCGTAAGCATGCACATGACCAGTAAGTACTAAATCAACACCAGCAACATAAAGCAGCGGTTCCATGGATGCCATCATCCCATCCCCTTCACCTTGATGAGCATGGTTGCTATTGTACCAAGGAGCATGGAATAACACAACTAACCAGGGTGTCTTTTTTCGGTCCACCTTTGAAAGATCAGCCTGCAGATTTAAAAAGACAAGAAGTTTGTCAGTGAAATAAACAATTGAATTTCATCATAACCGTGATCGAGTTGCATACTATATTGATCATCAACCGTTAGAGGATAGGAAGATCTACCTTCAACCAGCTATATTGATCTGAAAGCTCATCGTAATCCGTATATGAACCAAGCATGACAACATGGACCCCTGCAACTTCAAAAAATAATAAAGATTTGAGGTTGATTCGCTTTCCTCAAAAGGCATTTCCATCTTGCATTATAAGACGCAAATGCATCTGTGAAAAAGGGTATCTTCTCCTTTCGTGGTTGCCTTGTGTTACCATCCAGGGTCTAGCACGCAAGTGCTGTACCAGCTCACCAAAGGTATCCCAGCGATGCTGCATGCATCGGCATACGAAAGGTCCCCGGGAAGTAGATGCACATCATAGCTGCATTTGTCGATGTGGTCTATGTTGATTTAGTCCAGCCAGTTTGACCTAAATCCCCAGCCACAGCAAAAGTAACAGGAAATTGTCCGGGAGGGGTCTTGAGCTGAAATTCAGGACCTTGTCCTCCACACCGATAGAAAAAACAGTATCATGCTCCAGAGGCCCAATGACAGTGTGGTGTATCTTACCGGAGCTATAAAACAGGTATCTATAAGAGGTGGTTTCTCTTTGGGACAAAAACGTGTATTGTCCAGGTGACGCTCCGTATTCAACAATCGAAGGAGCATATTTATCATCAGTGACCCAAGACTCGCATGTGATTTTCTCCCGCCAGTGATACGTGTACCTGCAACACATGTCCATCAAGCGCAAAGCATTTCAACTAAATCGCAACATGGTCGTCTTAACAGAATTAACAGAGAGTTAAATTGGCACAAGAAAATTTTTGTCCAGAAAAAGACACAGTATCAACTAGTACTAAAGTACATTCATAGCAATACACACGTATCCATTTTCTCTTCATTGGTGAATTCCAACCTTCTCACGAAAGACAGTAGTTTCGGAAACCAAAATCTTCTTGTTGTAAGAGTTGGTTTGATCACAATTATAACAAACCGTTTGTTTTGCTCCTTGAGAAGGAATAACTTTGGTTTGATCCATGAATGTGTAATAGTAATGCCTTACACCGGAATTCTTCAGTTTTAGATAATATGTCCTCAAAACTTACAGGGAAAGTTTCAAACACTAACCATGAACATCTATCATGATAGATAACACAAATTTACAAATTTACCAAGCTGGTCCAATCAACTCCAGAAACAACCAAATCCGTCAGCTTAAATTTTAAGTTTTGTAGGCAGCAGAAATACAAAATCCATAAAACGACAGTAAAACAGACAAATCAAAGCTCAAAATTTAACTATTTTAAGGCAAATACATTTCTAGAAACATAAAAATTAGTCACAAATCCCCACTCAAGCATAAACACCAAGCCCAAAACTCCCACATATATATACGTGTGTGTGTATATAAAGATTTTTCATTTCAACAAAAATGAACCCAGAAATGCAAAATTCAAGAAAGACCCAGATCAAGAAAAACAAAATAAGATGGATCGAATCTGATTGACAACAAAGAAACCAAATTTTCAGAGATAAGATACAGAAAGTTGCCTGCTGAGGCAAAGAAGGGTGCTTTGGGTTCCACGGAAAATGCAGAGTTTTACGAGGCTGAGGTCTAACGTAATCAGCTCTAACAGGCAACGCTATTGACAGAAGAACGTTTAGTAGAATCGCGTAAATCATTGCTTTTGTTTTCATTTCTACTTTGCTATACCAAATCTCTTTCCCTCGTGAAACATTCAACTGAGAGAAAATTTTGATCCTTTTGTCTTCACTTCCACTTCATCCGTGAATCAATCCAGGGAAAGGGTATATTTTTAATGACTGTTTTAGCCTTGTTTAAGTTGATAATGCTGTGTTAGGAAATTGGCACTTTTGTCCTATTCCAGAAAATCCACCCTATTGTTTTCAGAATAATTCTATTTTATTTGTCTTGGAAATAATGTCCACATGTATGATGACAAAAGTGTCCAAATAATGATATAGGAATTTTTAATCCCCAAAGTCACCCGATTAATTTTTGATATAGGATGTTTTTTTTTATAGGATTTTAGGATTTTTCGACGTCTTCAGGGATAGATTAGATTTCTCGGAGTCTTTGGGTAAATTCAATTGTGGAAATCCTCTTTAGCATTTAAAATTTTTTTGGTATTTTCACACACATATCACCTTAACAGAAATTAATTAATTGTTAGGCATTGTTAAGAAATTTTTACGGATCTAGCATATTTTAAATACTTTCTATAAAATTATTCCTGCATTAAATTATACAATACAATTATGTCTACCAATTACTACTTGACATTTTATGACGCGTTTTTGACACTTTCAAAATCCTATACGTATAGTATATTCTAGGATTTTGAAAAATAATTTTGCAGAAAGGCGCGACACATTCACTACATAGGATTTTGAAAAATAAATATTAGTTATAAAACTTTTATAAATATTTTTCAAAATCCTATGCGGCACATGTACTGCGTCTTTCTGTAAAATTATTTTCAAAATGATGATGATCTGTAATATTTTAAAATTATTTATATTTTAAATTACTTACCCTCAAAGTTTCCTATAATATACTATACGTATAGGATTTGAAAGGGTCAAAACGCATCAGAAAGTGTTAAGTGGTAATTGGTAGATATAATTGTATTATATAATTTAATGCATGAATAATTTATAGAAAGTATTTAAAATATGCTAGATCCGTAAAATATTCTTAAAGAGTGTCTAAAAGTAATTAATTTTGTTAAGGTGATTTGTGTAAAATAGCCAATTTTTTTCCTAGAATCCCATTAAAGACGCCTAGAAAATCCATCTAACAATGAACACCTCTGAAGACGCCCGAGAGATCCCAAACCCTGTAGAAAACACACTATATCAAAATTAATCTGATGACTACATTACTTTAGGAATTAAAATTCTCACATCATTATTTTGATACTTTTGCCCATGTATGATACATCTTATAATCACATTTAACATTTATTAATTAATTTAGTCGTTTTCCTCCTCCTCCTCCTACTCATTTTTCTGTTTTTTATAATTTGTATTAATTTTATTGATTGTTTCAATTTTTTTTAATTTATTTAACTCGTTGTGACACTGATTTTGATGTTGATTGTCGTCCATCGGTTACTTTTTTTTTTTTTTAATAAGAATACTTATATTTTGTGTCATGTTATCTGCTTTTATGGTACGTTTTATCTCTACATTTGTGACACGTTTTTCTTTGTCTTTTGGTAGTTTGTGTTTTTGTTGTTGTTTTCGTTTATCTTTTTTCTTAAGATTGGATTTGACATCGCCACGACTGATCAAGATAACACTTATTTATTATCATGTTGATCTTCTCTGTTTTGGACTTTATAATCAATTTAGATACGCGTTTTGCGTTTGTAGATAATTTTCTCACGTCACTTAACTCTTATTTATGATTTGTCGGTTGTCTTCAGTAGCTTCATCCCCTTTTGTGGTCTGTTTGTCGATATAGTTAGATTTATTCGTATATTTATTTTGTTCGAATATTGATTAAATTTTTAATAAAACTAACGTATTTCTATAAAAAAATATTTATTAATTAATGTATTATTGCATTTATTATTTATTAATCAACTTGTAAAATGCCGTCTAAGACAAAAGTCAAAATTCCAATTATATTATAACGAATTTCATCTGGGGGCGGCACCGATGTGGGAAGGTTGCCCGCATCACATCAATTCATTGAAATTGTAAAACTGAAATTACGAAAGGATTAATATATACTTCAATATAAATATCAAATTGAAGCATAAAATATACAAATTAATAAAAAATTATATACCCGGTTAAATTTTAAAGTAAAATTAAACACTAAAGTATATATTAATCCTTTCACCTTAAGAAACTTTTAAAAAAGAAAAATAAAGAAAGCAAATTACGAGAAAAAGCAGCAAAAAAATAAAAACAAATATAATTTATTTATCTAAAATGAAGAAATTGATGCATAACGTAATATCTACAATAGTTACATTGACCTAAACCTACCTAGGCCCAAGCCTAATAATGGGGGAGTTTTACAATACAGTAGTCTAATATAAAATTAAAGAAAGACGCGATCGAAATGTTATAAACAACATAAAAATATTAATTTTTTCTTAATATTTTCTGGATGCAAACATTCTTCGTAACATTTTAATTTGCAACTGAAAATGTTAACTTTTTCATAATATTTTCAATTTAAACGAAAATGTTAAAAAGTTACTCAACCTAAAATGTTATGTTGTTTATAATATTTTCGGTTACATTTTTTCTTATACTAATTAAAATTTGAGGAAAGAATATGATTTTAATATATCATGTTAGCATTTCTTATTAGAAGTTGATGGTAGTGAAAACTAATTAAAATTTAGATGGTTGTATTATAAGTTTTAAAATTTTAGTGGTCGAAATGTAAATAACTTAAAAGTTAGGTGACTAATTAGATAGTTTACCATGGATGTTCATAAAAAGGGAAGCCGCATACATTTAACAAGAAACTGGTGTTCCCCTGTATAACTGAGTTATGACAAAGCTTCAAGTAACAAAGCTTTTCTAAATATCTATAAACTGAAAAACGAAAAGCTTTATTCCAAGTAATGGAAACTGCTTTGCTCCTACACCTTTTTCAGGATTGAAACCATATTGCAGTCTAATTTGATTCAACTAAAAGCACTCTACAACGTTTGCGACACTCGAAAACTGTGACTGCTTGTTGGGATCATGTCTCTGTTTCTTCAGAATCAATGGTTGGCTGTTCGATCCGAGATGCTTGGTTTTCCCTCATGTTTTCTTGAACAGCCTTGGAAATAAGTGCAGTACGTCAGTCTCTATGTCAAACATCAAGATGCATAATAGGTTATAGCCTATTGGGAGATAAAACTCAAGTTCGGATTTATTATACCTTCAACAGCTCGGTCATCTTGCCGGTTCTGAAATTTCCAAAGGTTTGAGCACAGAAGAAGGATGAGCGGGTTGTACGGCTCGTAGTGGTTCAATAGAGAGTGGATGATCATCCTCCATTTGTTGTCTGAAATCTTTGACCGACAAATTACCATCTCCGACTTCCGCTGGTTGAGGGGGGACTTGAACTCTTTTCATGACTTCAGTTAATAGTTTCTCAAAGGGCATGCCACTCATTAACTTAGGGTCTTTAACCTGTAGATCTTCAGATGGGAGAACAGTTTCACTTTGTATGCCTTTCGGAACGGTGTCATTACTACTTTGAGGTTAGTAGGGAATATTTGGTTTCCAACTGTTAGCATCGGGTTGACGGACTTTTCCTCTGCCGTATCTGAAGATCCGGATACTTGTTGGCCTTTAGAGGCTGCCAAATGAGGAGGTTGGCTGGCAACTTTGCCATTTGATAAAGTAGCAGGTTGGAGCAAAACAGGCACCACCGTGCCCCTGGACAATAGCGGAGAAACATATTGTGTTGCCTCCGACTGCACATGCTTGCTTTTTAAGGCTCCAATATTCGAAGCCCGAGCTCGTTTCACCTGTTGGCAACAGCTGTCCATTGACTTGATGAGCCGTTCCATTCCTCTCGCGTGGGAAGGGAATCTTGTTTCTTCTAATCATTTGGAGATTCGGAGCCACGTCATTCTCAGCTGAAACAGGAACATAATGCCCAGGCTTGAAAACCACCCCCTTAAAGTTGTGTCAGAGTCACCAACCCTAACAGTAAGCAAATATCCTGCATCAAATGCTGAGTCAATAACACCACTAACAGCCTGACCAACCATTACATCATCGTTGACAGGATTTGCTTGATGTGATGGGTTGCCATTCAGCCCTTGAAATACAGGTGGGATACCGGTATTCTCTGCATAGTTCGGGTTCTGATTCCGTGAAGTCAGAGCATCCTCCCCCCGACTTAGACTATGTCTTGGGTGTTTCCTCGGCCGCCCACGATTGCGCTTCAGGAGAAAATCTTCTGATACATCAGGGTTATTCTCTTGGTCATTGTCTTGATTCATCAACTATTTGCAGCAAAGAAATTGCCTTATCTACGAATCTTATCACTGTTTCCTTCATGGAAGACAAAAAGGCGGCTATAACCAACAAAGAAAACGCTAACATTCAAAATTTCAACTACATAATCACTTAAGGCCACATCGTACACCTATAGTACCTAATTCATCAATTTTCTTGACATGTCCGTCTCCAAAGCTAGTATTTGACACTCAAACTCAAGTTCAAATAACACATTTGGACACATTCAAAATAGAGAAGCATTTTAACATTTACTAGCAAATTACAGTCAACAAATTCTAAATTTAACAATTTACTAAATCCACATGACTGATCTATTCTTCGGGAAAAAAAGAGAGAAAAAGACAGCAAAATCTCGAAGTTACTAGTCATACTGCAACATTTGCCGGCACGAAACCCTTAACAATGAGTAGTACAAGTAGCAAGGTTCGCAAAGAAACCACTCCTCTTTAGGATTTCAACACAGCAATCGATCATCTTAACTCCAAAAAAAAAAGAGTATCTTGTCAAAATTGGCAATGTGAATATCAATAATACTCATGCAAAGAACCATGACCCAAAAAAACCATGGCCATCATATAGGTTAGCTAACTACAAAAGGCGTAAAAGGCTTAAAAAGCCAAGAAATAATGACTGATTTGTTTGTGTTCCAATGACAAAAAATTGCCTCATTTTTTATCCAAAATGGAAAGGATCTCTTCAAATTCCATAAAAATCATTAAACTTTACCTTAACTATTTCTTAGGATCACTAAACATTAAATTCAAGAAGTTCTAAACTGTTCTAACAATTCAAACGTTTGAGTAAAGGGAATATAATTTTGATAAGAAAACAAGATATCGATATCCCCTCACCTTCAATCCATTGAAGACAAAACCTAGAGTAAAGATCTTAAACGCATGTTGAACAGATACCTATATCTAACACCTAGACTCGAGTAAAATACCAAACTAATAAACTCCCCGCATTATTTACTTTTTACCCTAAACAGGAAAAAATAAACTCTTTTCATGTATGCAATGTAAGATAATCTACAGTATTAACTTATAAAATAACTCGTAATTTCAAATGATAAATATAATAATAATAATAATAGAAGAAGAAGAAGAAGACTTTAAAGCGCTAGAAGAAAACCCCATTTGAAACGTAATAATAAGATACCATAAATTACTATTAAGAAAAGCGAGAAGAGTGGACCTTTACACAGCATTTTCATCAATTCATGGGGAAAAATCCTGCAACAAGCATAATAAAGTAAAGCTTAAGCCTATGAAACATGGAAATATCGAAAACCCAGAGAAGGAAGTGAGAAGAACAGCCGAGGAAGGAAAGAATTTACTAAAACCCAAATAATTTAAAGGAAAATATCCTTAAAATTTCGTACAGAGTAACGTGGAATTAGGGATTAGAAGAGAACAGCTGACCTTTTTTGATGTTGCCTTAAGAAAATTTAAAACTTTGATTAAAGATAAATCATTTAAAAAAAACCTGGGCTTTGTTTTAATCATTTTATCTCATTATTTTTTTTGTCATTTTGGTCGTGAGGAAAGATAACGTGACGCATGTATGAAAAGATTGTGAAAAGGAGCAATGAAAAAGTGCCATGTGTACGTAGTGTTAGTAATGAGGCTAATGTGAATATTGCTGGTTCTGTCGAGTCCCATTGGCATCTTCCTACGGAAAATCGGATCAAATTAAATACGGATGGGGCTTGTCGCCATGTGAACGGCTATGCAGCATGTGGAGGGGTGGCTCGGGATAGCTTATGCTGTTGGCAATTCGGATTCACCAAATTTATAGGGGTTTGTACCGTTGTCGAGGCAGAGATTTGGGTGCTTATGTTGGTTTGTTATTAGCTTGGGATGCTGGGTTTCGACATATGGAATTAGAGGTGGATAGTTTGGAAGCCCTCCGTGTTCTATGTAATGATTATTGTGTAATCCATCGCTTACATTGGCATTTGGCGGAGCTGCGGGAGCGTGATTGGGTCGTTAAAGTTCAGCATGTCCGTCGAGGTGGTAATATGGTTGCTGAAGCACTTGCAAAATGTGCCGCAGATGATAGTCTGATTCCCATTATTCATCACGAGCTTCCATCGTTCGTATTGCCTTTGTTGCTTGCTAACGCTAGTTAGCGCCGGAAGTTTGGTTTAGTTGCTATTTGATTTGTCATGTAAGTTTCTGGTCTATTTCATATTATCATAAGTACTTTTTTTTTCTCCGACTAAGTTTAGGGGAGGTTTTAACGAGCCTTATGGTAATACCCCTTGTATGGTTCAACCTTTCAATTTATACTATTTCACTGAAAACTATTTTTTTTTATTGATTAGAAAATATCCACAAATGTTGAGACGTAAGAGTATAATTAATTATTAAATAATTTAATAAGATAAAATATTAAAATTTTAACACTTCAACATTTTAATATTGTACTGAAAAAGAAAATCAAAGCAAATATTTGTCAATCGTAAACAATATAAACAACAATATCTTAATTCTTTCCTTTTTTTTTTGTCATCCAAAAAATAACTGCGCTCGTCGTATTCATGAATATTATTTTAGTTAAACTTTTAAATAGAGTCGAATGATATTATATTTTCAGTCATAATCAGGGCCGGTCCAATGAATTTTAATATCCTAAGCGAGATAATAATTTTATGTCTCTATACCTGGGTGTTGTTTGAATTTTCGAATGGATCGATCTTCCATCAATGATTATACCGTCTGCACCGAGAAGATCATCTAACTTCCATTAATTTTTTTAAATTTTCGAAAGGAGAATTGATTAAACATCGTCTGGCGTCTGTACTTCCAAGAGAGAATTAATTTTTTTTTGGATCCGAAATAAGGTGTTTTGGGCTAATTTAACATACATGATTTATAATAAGATAAAAGATATTAACATACATGATTTATAATAATTTAAGGGGGAAAATAAAGATCTAAACGAAGCTTTGAATGAGATAAATTATAGAAAGGAAGAAAAGAACTGATTCGTGAAATTCAAAGCTAATATGCAACAAATCTCTGAGTTTCTTCAATTTAGAAGAAACTTGAAAAAAAAGGTTAGATTTGTGAAGAAGAAAAGAAACAAAGGGTTGATAAAACGAAAAGATCAAATAAGAAAGACAATATATCAGTGATCTTGTGTTTGATGTTTTAGAATTGCAGATCTAACATCGACGAGAACATGAAAAAAAAAAACTCGGGCTCTGCCATAAACGCCAAGAAATTCACCAAAACGGAAAAACTCAAAAACATGACTTTATTTCATAAATTTTCACTCTTTTCCTCAAAAATTTCTCTCGAAACTTTACCACCTAAAAGCAGTAAAAATCCCTTCGTTTCAACCCTCTTTAACGTCCAAAAGTCAGAATTCAAAGCAAGAGAGTGAGAGAGAGAGAGCTTGCTTTGTTTTTTGATTAAAACAAAAGCAACCCATTGTGGTATTTGTGTTTTGATTTAGCTTTTGAGAGAGAGAGAGTACCAAAAAAAAAGAAAAAAGCGTTTAGTTCGTTTTGGTGATATACCTTGAACTACTGCAAAACTCGTACAGTTTTCCTCTATTGGAGAAGATGATGAGAGCAACCTCGGCGTCACAAAGAACCGAAAGCTCATAGGCTTTCTTCAAAATCCCATTCCTTCGCTTAGCAAAAGTCACTTGCCTGTTAATCTTGTTCTCAATTCTCTTCAGCTCAACCCTACCTCTCCCCCTTTTTCTTTTCGTTTTTCCCGAGAAAACGAAACAAAAAATCCATTTTTCCTTGTTCTTGCTGACCTTTAATAACCCTTTGCAGCTTCCTTTTACAATATCTGGTCTAATATAATTCTATTCTAAATTCAAAGCCAAAAACAAAAACTTTTGCTTTGTTTTACACACTAAAATGATAAACACAGCCCTAAACAAAAAGGGTTTTTTTTTTATAAAAAAAAGTGGTAAACAAAAAGGGTTTTCCTTTGTATCTCCAAGGGACCTAATTTCTGTACTTTTTAGTCAATGTTCAGCCCGGATGGTTGATCCAAGGGTGGGAAAAGGAAGAGCAGCCAACTGGCCATTTTAGTGTTCGGGCAATGGTGTGACCTAACCTTAAGAAGGTGAACCTTTCGCCATATATTTACGAAATTACCCTTCTGACTGTCTGTCGGGCTCAACTTTCTGTCCTGAGTTAAAGTTCATCTGACACATGTATTAGGTCGGGTCTACATAAATACACTAATTATTAAACAACAACGAGTTTACCGGAGATATTTGCGGTAAGGAATCCGGCTGACCCGGATCTCAAGCCGACGAGGAAAGAAATCTGATATGAACCGGAGAAAGATAAACCGGAAGAAGCTCGAAATTGTCAATTCCGGTTCTTCTGATCTTTTTATGTGTTCAATAACACATTTGCTGAACATAATAAACCTGAACGTGATTCACACAACGCTCGATGAACAATATGGATCGTGTAATTTAACTTCTCTCTAACGGAGCTTTGTATCTCCATGGCTCAAGCTGCTTTGGGTTTCGATGCACCGTTCCGAAGATGTTCGAGAAAATCCATTGCCACATTATCGGTCCAGGGAGCTCCAAAGGGTGCCTCATCTCCGGCAACCATCCTAAATGACCACCCTGGGGTGTTACTATCAGCATGCAGTTCGGATTTTCCTTAAAACCTAAAAAACCACACATGGATGGAGAAACATCAGCATCTTTGCCGATTAAAACATTTAGTAAACGGTAGGATATGACTCACAAGATCACCCAAACTTACTTTGATATCTTCGTTAGGAGTCGCCTCGATGGGAGAAATCGGATCATTTGCAGCCTGCAAACCATCATTAATGAACCCAGTTTTGAAGAATAACAGATGCTGAAACAAACATTGCTTGAACAGCAAGGAAATGCTATGAACTGCTCATGAAATTACCTGGATGCAAAGGAATCCTAACATGTTGAACGACATGACAACTACATGAGTTCGAGTAATACTCATCCTCTGATTTGTAACCCTATGATACTGCAATGTGTTAAAGATTTTAAGTTTGTCATCCAAAAAACATTTCTTGAACAGCAAGGAAATGCTATGTCCTTCAAATATAATATAAAACAAATGCCGTATTCCGAGTTCGAGTAACATAGATTTGATGTCTGAAAAAGAATACCTCGTGTTATTGCTTCATCGTATTCACGTACAGTACGAGGATTTAGACCCGCTTGGACATTATATTCATCATTTCCATCTTCAAACAGGGAAACGTGTCTACCATTGCAGAATAATTTCAGGTTATTATATTGTACTCAAAAAGGACATCTTCAAATTTTAATGCAATTAACACAATCAGTGAGAGGAAATTCACGGATAATTACTTCGAAAAAGTTGCAGAAAGGCCTCCCTAAGCGCTCTGTCATAAATATTGTTGAAGCCCTTTCGGAGATTTTCATCTGCAATCACTAAATCGAAAGGATTGCACAGTGATACAGCACCAGAGAGAGAACATCTATGGTACTCCTGAAAGCCAAAAATGAAGAAACTTATACATAAAACGTACTATATTATTCGGACTCTTCATTATATACGTCGGATAAATGTTAAAATTCCCTTACCCTTCCCAAGTAGTTAACAAGGATATTCCTCCCAAGAGACCAACCGACACCGTAAACACTTGCTTCCGGAGACATGGAGGGAACATGATCTACAACATGACAAGTATCTGCCGTGAAAGAAGCTGTTTGGAGCTGCAAATCAGGGATAAAATTGAGTATACTTCCGCAATCATAATTTAAATTCGAAAAAAAAATTATATTAGTAGCAAGTACTTGAGGAGTAGTAACAGGGCTATTTGCGCATCCCCTGCTATTGAACACCACAACCCTCCAGCCTTTGCTCTTAGCTTTCACCAACATATGCTTCACGTATGAATCTTGACACCCTCCTGTTAGCCCTGGCTGCAAACATTTTCCCACCAACCAAACAAAAGGGTAGAAAATTAAACCATTAAAATTCACTCTTTTCAACAGATCAAACAAAAGGGTATTTAGAACAGGTAATACAGATTCGAGCTATATGTAAAACGAACCAGTAAAATGAGGATCGGAGAGTCGGGAGGCAATCTGCGGTGATCGCCACAGACCCAATCCAGGGCTATAGTGCCGTTGTCTTTGGTCCGGAGGCACTCACGGAGGTACTTCACTCGGGGAAGGTACGGAAGAAGGCGGCGAATATGGTCTCGAGATGGCGGTTCGAACAACTGATGGGGAAAGGCTTGTAAGGAAGGTGATGGCTATCGAGAGCAGGGAGGAAAAGCTCAGCTCCTCCACCTGTGATTTCGAGTGAAGGGTGGTGATCTGGCATTGCAGTGGTTGTTGTGGAGGTTGCGGCACTGACATGGACGGTGGGTAGCGGTGGACGTTGGTGGTTGAGAAGGGTGATTGGTGGTGGTTTGGAGATCAGAGACAAGGGTGAGCTGGACATTATGCAGTTAGCCTAGATTGTCTTGGATGCTTTTTTGATTGATTTTAAAGTTGTGGCAGGTTGCAGATTTTGTCTGATGATTTTGCCTCATGGGAAGCGGGAACAGACAACATTTTGGTTTTTTTTTTATTAAAAAAATGAAAATTGTGTGGATTTTTTTATGATAATATTTTATATTAATATCATAATCGAAAAAATCTAAGAAATAAAAAAAAATAAATTAGATACATAATAATATTATTATTTTTACAAAGAATCAAATAATGATCTTTGGGGTTTTTTGACATTCTATTAAGTTTGTTATTTTCAATAGAAATAAGACTTTTAAGAAAGTATAATATATATAGTGATAATTGGTGAAATATAAACACGAGTAAGATATGCATGATAAATGTATCACGTTGATCATATTTAAGTAGCGCATTCATTTCATATTTTGGCATGTATCATGTTCAAGACGAATAAAATCCAGCGATTCATTAACATTATTTATATTTTTTATTAAAAAGAAAACGTGATATATCAAAAGCAAAATCGAACTTGCTGCTTAAGAATGAACCGGACACAAATTCATGACAACTTGTAGATTCTTGTCCCAAACATTATTAAGTTCAAATATCATAATCAAAGTTTTCCCAGTGTACCTCGGCTATTCGACAATTGTTTCCCCCCCCTAGCTATAACTGCAAAGCAGAGCTTAGCTTCCTGCCTTAAATAACTTCAATCTCCCTGTCATCATGCCTCGAGTGCTGCAATGCATTCGATTTCAATCTTGGCATCCAATGGCAATGCTGCTACCTGATATGTCGAACGAGCTGGCGCCGGTGAAGGGAAGTCTGCAACACAAACCAGTTTGGGGGACAAATAAAATTTCTAGTTTCTATGATGTTGTCGAGTTAGCATGAAAACTCTAGTAGATGATTTTTAAAGGCCACAACTTTCCGCAAGAGATTCATTGATGAACAAGCACACTGTGCACATATGACTTTCAAAGTTTATTTCGATGCAATGGTCAGATTAATGTGTCGCCTAGAACAAACCTTTTGATTATAAAACCAAATGTTTGACATATGAGAATTCAAGGTTTAAGTCTACTGCACTTCATTAACTCTTTCAAATACCAAGTTGTATATCGATGACCTTGCTTTCATTTATAAATTGTGTATATGAATGCGAGGTTTAAGACAAACTGGCGAAACCATATTATTTTGAACAAAAAAAACGGATTTCAACTTTTGTACTCACATTTAGCATAGATCTCATTCACTTTCTTGAAGTCTTTCAAGTCAGCTAACCTGCACAAAGGAAACCGAAGAAGCAAATAAGATCTTGTTGATTTTAGATTATCAAACCTTAGCATCATAAAACAAACCAAAACAGAAGAGAAAATCGTACATAATTGTTGTCTTAACCACCGAGGAATAGTCAGCACCACTAGCTTTCAGTATTTCACCCATATTTTTCAGTACCTACAGAATCACAAAGAAAATTCAGTCACTAGCATGCATTCGACTATAAGCCTATAATCATGAAACATTAGGCGTTAGTTCACATATTCGTACGATACCTGCTCGGTTTGATCTTCTACACTGTCTGAGACGAACTTTCCAGTCTAGAATAGAAAAACAATACACATGATCAGCAAATTTGCATATACTGAAACCTAGGATCTATGTTACCTGAACTCTTCATTTTCCCTAAAATATCTATATTCGACACATTTTACTGCGAGTCCAAGTAACAAAGGCAAGAAATGCAATGCAAGCTTAACATATTCTGAAGATCGTTTAATGAACATTCCACGAACCTCTGGAATAAGACCGAGAACACCAGAGACAAATAGAAGATTATTGGCCTTGATGGCCTGAGAATATGGTCCCAATGCTGCTGGTGCTTTTTCAGTCACCACAGCCTCCTTAATCCCTACAATAAAAACATAATCACAAACCTTAGGTGCATCTAATAAACCCATATTGCCCTGACTTTTTACTTCTCCTAATGTGCCGGTCCGACATGACACACTCGGATCACTCACAGACACACTTGCTCATATCCACACTTGCATTTGGTCCGAGTAACAGAGAACGAAACAACCCTTTAAGAAGGAGACGTCCATTCGTATACATTTGAATCATAGCAGTAGCAAACCCTTAACAATCCTGATAGGCTATCAAATATTAGACTTTCAAACACAATGAAGTAAAATTACAAGAAATCAAATATGAATCCCCTAAATCTCTCTTAAAAAAACGACTAACTAGCAAACTATCAATTGACCACCATAAGCCTAGGCCATATGTTTCACAAATCACAACCCTGTTCTTTCCCTTTCACCATAACTTGATTGAGAACAACACTTTTTAAGACTCGATTAAAACTAAAATTCAAAAGCAACCCATCAAACAAACTCAAAATCAAACAGTGAAAAGAAACCATTTATTTTACTGGATAATCTTTTTTTGTTACCAGGAGAAGTGGAGAGGCTTAAGCAAGCAAAAGGAGAGCCATTTCTTGCGGAGGATCGCCAAAGGGAAGAGCCGGCAACGACTCCTCCGACGGCGGTTAATGGAGAGAGAGTACGTAAAAATCCCAAGTCGATGGTAGGAACATGAATTGACCTAAAACCACACCAAGCCATTTCACCCTCTCTCTTTCTCTGGCCCTTTGTCTTCACTTGGTCTTGTGCTCTTGTGAACTAGCTGAGAAGTTAAAAACAAAATGAATTGGGAATACTCGTTTATTTTATATGTAGACTAAATTGCCCTAGTTTGTTGAAGCCTAAGATGCTTATGGCACATGGTTGTAGAGTTCATCGGGTGTCTTTGGTGATAATAATATTATTCCATAGATTTTAAATTCGAGTAAATGTATTTATAAAGTGTTCGGTCACTAGTTAAAAAAAATTAAAAAATCATCTCAGATAGGGATGACAACAGGTCGGATTTAGTTAGACTCATATCTAGATCGATTTTCACATCTTAGATCCAAATCCGCCCCAGATCTATGGGTCTAGAAAATTGGGAGGCAGATCCAGATCTAATAGATTTCACGGATCTGGGTCCAAAGCAGATAAAGCATATCGAAAATAGGTATGTTAAAAAAACAACCATTCAACTTATTTTTTGATGTAATAAAATTATCATTGACTAATTTCACATCACCCCTCTTATGGAATAAATATTAATTTCAGTACAAATCCGCCCCAGATCTATGGGTCTAGAAAATTGGGAGGCAGATCCAGATCTAATAGATTTCACTGATCTGGGTCCAAAGCAGAAAGCATATCGAAAATAGGTATGTTAAAAAAACAACCATTCAACTTATTTTTTGATGTAATAAAATTATCATTGACTAATTTCACATCACCCCTCTTATGGAATAAATATTAATTTCAGTACAACTAGTAATAGAATAAAAAAAGGATAAACTAAAGTCTAAAAAAAATTCCAACACAATTACACAAATGTCTTTTGAATAACACAAACATTAAAAAATGTAGATCATAAAACATTCTATTGTTGTAAGTCGAGTACTACACTTCTATAAAATATATATATATATTTAAAACCTATTACGTCATTTATATATTTTAAAACGAAAGGTGGACTTTTCTATAAACAGGTAAACAAGTACAGATTCGATTTCTTAGTGTCAAATCCAGATCCAAATTCGTACTTTAATTAGAGGATCTAGATTGGGTCTAAATCCGTCGAGTCCAAAATTTTAGGATCTATACCCTACAAAAATGATTCTGGATCTATGAATTTGGGTCGGGTCCATGATCCATTGTCATCCTAGATCTAAGACTACTAAAAAAACATAAGAATAAATTCACTTATGATAATTTAATTATGGGTGGATTTATTTTAATCATTGATCTTTTAATTTTGTTAATCAAATCAATTAATTATTTAAGTGTTACACTTATTAATTGTTATTAATATTTACCAAAAAAACAGATACAATTATTAAAAAAATTAATATAATTGCACATTTACTCTTCAATATTATTCAATGTAATTATACATTTATTCTTCTAATTTTGCTCATAATCAAATAACCAATTATACAATTTATCCTAAACACACACGCGACATCATTTTATAGTATTTTTTTTGGGATCATTAATTCCCCATTCAAACAGTAGATCGGCAATACAACTAAAAAGAAAACCCTCAACTTTTGGTGAATCAAAATTTGATTATTTACAATTCATCACCATAACTAAGAACATGCTCTCTACACATGGGACAAGTTCCTTGCCTGCTTAACCATTCATCTATGCACTTCAAGTGAAATATGTGCCCACATCTCGGTAGATTTCTTGCCATTTCTCCATCCTTTAGTCCCTATAAAACAACAAAATCTCAATTGACTGCCCCATAATTCCATACTTTAAAAAATATATATATATATAGATATTGAGATTCAAATTTCAATGCTATCAACCAATGGGATTGGTTCAAGTGGTAAGCAGCTTGATATCGCTTAAGCAAGGTCTCAAGTTTGAGTCATTGTGTATTTAGAAAAGCCGAAGTTTTTTTTCAAAGCAATCGATTCCATTACCTGTATACAAATTGAACAAGAAGATCCGTCCCTTGATTTGATCATCACCTCAATAGGAAGCTTTTGAATGCAACTTCTAGATAAACCCTTTCCTCCATTTACATCATATATGTCCGAGATCTCTCTGTACGTTGAGTCAAGTGAATTCATCTGCAAAATTTTTCATCACCTTCAACGTTGCTTAAAACATAGCAGTAATTATGTTTGGTTACCGAGAAAATTCTTTACCTGCCATTGATAAGCTTTTAGCACTGCTGGGCTTACCCATTCAATGAAAACCTTCCCATCTACTAAGCTAACCAATAAGGCCACCTATAAAAGGAAGGTTTAGTTAAAATAGCAAGATTTTCCTGTATGGTGAGGATGAAATTAATGGAAAAATTGACCTTAGACAATGACTCCCCATCAGCCAATGATTCCAGCAACTGAACTGCTGTGATTGCACCAGTGACAACTCCAATTCCAGCTCCCCTGAAGAACCCAGTTTCTGTTGTTTGCCCTTTCATTGCTCCTACTACAGTTCCCACTATCGCCCCTCCTATTAAAAAAATCAAAGCCATAATACTACTCCAACTCTTCATTTGTATCCGACGCATACTCGAATCAGAATAACATAATACAGGACTTCAGAGAATAGATTTTGCAGCAAAAACACACAAAAGATGGCAGAATACCTAAAGCAAAAACGCAGAGGAGAGCAGCAAAGATTGATCTGTTCAACAGCTTAAACAAGAAGCCGATCCCAAGATCTCTCATTTCAGCAAAAACCCAGAAAGAAACAGCTTCTCCACATCTAAATGCTGCCTCTGATATTCGTGGAAGCCAGTCCTTCAACATTGCAAAAAAAATATCTAAACAACAGCGAAAGGATTTATTGAATCCTGGAAATGAAAGAAGTGGGTATTTAACGAGTGACGATGGTGAGCGGTGCAAACACAAAGGCATTTGTGGCATTTAATGCTTGCATGTGAATTGGCAAACCCCGTTTTAGATTCTAATGAAATCCTCAGCTAAATTAAGTTGTAATGATTATGAGAAGCGGATTGTATTCATAATTTTAGAAATCTAGAACGAGCTGTATTCATGATTATAAGTGCTCCTATCAAATTTCATGATTTTGAGAAGACAAATTAGAAAGGTACAGTTGGGCGTTTGATGCCTAAAGTTGCTTTCAATTAGGAGTAGGACAAGATTTAGTTATACGACAACAAATAAACAAACCATGACCCCTTGATTTTGAAAAGTATATTCGATAAATAAACCCTGATTTTCAGAATAACCTTTTTTATACATAGAATAAAAAATAGTTTTTTATACAAAATTTAAAATATAAATCTTTAAACTCTAAATTCTAGATATGATACACGACATCAAAATATGTATATATACAAATATATAATTAAACTTTACGTCGTCTCTATATTAGATAATTATATTATTTTTTATCTATTTTTAATGCATTCATATTTGAAAGAAATAAAATATAACAAAGTTAGACCTAATTGCACATTATAGGAAGAACCCCCAACCACTTCTCAGCAGATAGTTAATAATGTGTGTGTGTATATATAATTTAGGTCAAATAATTGGGCCGAGTCTAAAAAAACATGGGTGTTTTTGGTCCATTAGGGTATTCAGGTTTTTTATTTAGCCATTGTCGACACCGTTTTTTCCCCGGGTGGGACAAAAGATTTAGTACGACTTGGGGTTTTCTTTGAAAATATTTGTGAAATGTTGGGAGTCGCCACCAATTATTTTAAAGTACGATTGGAATACCAAAAATCGGGTAATTTAAATAAACAATTTATTTGATCAAAAATACTAAATTTTGTTTGCAAAAAACCAGAAATCGGTTCGGGAGTCAGTTACGTGTGGAGGAGAATTAGCATACCCACAGCGCCGAGAAATTGATACCTAGTCGATTACCCTATGTTTAAAATTGAAAATATTGAGTTTGAGGTCTTATTTAATTTAAAATTCATTATGTATGCAAGGTTTTGAAAAATATGTCGATTTATTTCGGAATTTCCAGTGGTCCCCCCTGAGCATAATGCGAAAGATACACTATTAACCCCTAATAAATGAACATTGCCTTGTTTTTGAAAACATGATGCAAACACACAATTTGTTAATAAACCTAATTAAAATAGTGGATTAATTAAGGTTTTCCTCTAACCTAAAGTGTCCATTTATGTAATTTAAAGAACCTAAAGGACTAAACCTAGAAATGGAGGATCTACTATTAATCCTATATAATTTTAACAGTTATTGAATCGAATAATCGAGATGGACCCTTGGCATCTAGGCAAGGGCCAACTCAAATTACTCTATAAATTAAAGGACTAAGGTCAAAATAAACCTAAAGTGAAGACTCTAATTAATAACGTAATTAATTATGACAAATAAATATCTAATTAAAAGTTTTATGATTAAAGAGTGAAGAACCTAAAGTTAAGGCTCTATTATTAATCCTAATTAATCTTACCAATTTATGGAAAGAATAATCGAAATAAAACTTCGGGCATCTTAATGCGAGAGCCAAATCGAATTATTCCCTAAATTTAAAGACTAAGTGAGATAAGTCTAAATATAGGGGTTAAATTTAAAGATCTAAATTTTCACTAGGACTAAATTAAAGATTTAAAAATAAAACATAAAATTAAAATAAATATTTAAAGTCAAGAGCAAGAATTTAAAGGACTAAATTAAATTAAGAAATTTAAAAAGGCAAAATTTAAAGACTTGAGAAATTAAAGGCAAACATAAAATAAGAATTAACGAATCGAATAAGTACAAAGTTGGGAATCTTGATTCGATTACCCTCTAAAAAATGAAAAAAAAACTGATAAGTTAGAAGAATAAATTACAACAAGGACTAAATTGTAATAAAACATAAAATGCAAGGATCAATTAGAAATAGTACGAACAACATAAATAATGACTAAATTGTAATAAAATAATATAAAGAACCATAGTCAGAAATAAAAAGGAACATTCAGTAATTAAATTAAAATATTAACAAAATAGTGTCTTAAATTCGAAATAAATAAAAACGAAGGATTAATGACCAAATTGTAATAAAATAATATAAAGAACCATAGTCAGAAATAAAAAGGAACATTCAATAATTAAATTAAAATATTAACAAAATAGTGTCTTAAATTCGAAATAAATAAAAACGAAGGGATTAATGACCAAATTGTAAAAACACGGCAAAGGTTGGAGGACTTGAAAGAAAATAACACCAAAAGTTATATTTAAACATAAAGATGGAAAATAGCAAAACGAGGACATCAATTTTAAAATAAAAATGAATTAAACTGAAATGAAATTAGAGAAACTTAGGATGATTGCGGAAGAAATTAGACCCCTCGCCCCAAAACGAACGGCCTGGGTTAATAAACGCGTCGTTTTGGTTAGGCTATAAAGTCCCTTTATTCCTTTCTTCATTTTGTGCTTCTTCACTCTCTCTCTTCTTCATAAACTCTCTCCCCTCTCTCTAAGATTTCCAAAATCCGACGAAAGCCCATCCGTCGGCAACTACACCGCACATCACGGGCCGCCATCTTCGGTGGTCGTTGGGTACCAAAAAACATGGGGAAGTTTGCTTCGATGCCGAGAGTGCGGATTTGGGCTTGGTTTTGCGATAAACGGTGTCCAACTCCACGAAAATGGTTGAGAACGCTTCGACTTCTGAAGCTTCAATCTCCTCCATCCACCATTGGATCGAACTGCTTTTTACATATGTCATTCTTGGAGATTCATCGCGCCTTCTCACTGTTTGAATTGACCGTGGAAGCCCCGATTGTCGACGAAGCTCCGATAGAGAAGTTAGATCTATTAGTTTTCTCTTTTTTGCTTTGTTTCGAATAGCCTCTGATTTCCTCCTTACTCCGGCAACGTTACAACCCACGACGACGAATGAAGAGGTCTCGACGACCGATGGTCGTCGATTCAAGTGAACGACCTAACCTCTATTTTTGTTTCAGTCAATTTCAAAAGAGGAAATCAGAAAATGGTTGGTTTTTTTTTGTTTATTTTTTCTTTCTTGGTTTCACTCGAAACAATCATAAAATTTTTTGTATTACATTACTGAAATAAATAGGGGAGCATGATTACAATAGTTTGCTTCAAAAAAATGAGCCCCGGTCTTGTTTCATTTGCTTGGGTTTTATAACAACCCGATTACAACAATAAAAATAAAATTTACATCTCTGATTTGAGTACTGTTGGGCAGTTTGTAGGGAGTGGAGATGGCAGAGAGTTGGTGATGGTAGCAGTTGGGGCATGGATGCCTAGATTTTGTGGGATTTATGTCCTTTTTTGTATATAATAATATGATAAATATTTTTAGGGTAAAAATGGTGATTTCACCCATTAGGGCACGGTTTTAATTTTGGAGAATACGACGTTAAACAAAAAAATATTGTAGATTCCAAAATAAAAGTGTCTGTGCACTATTTTGGAAAAACAATTGGGTTGCCCTATTAGGTTAAAACCCAAAACATGTGCTAAGGTTTAGGCCAAATTGGCCCAATATCGTATGAGGGCTAATTATTTAGCCCAATACAATACAAAGTAAATTATTTAGGGATTTACGATATTTACTACCGTGATTTGGATCTCGTCATGTCAAGTAAATTATTTAGGGATTTACGACATTTACTACATTGATTTGGATCTCGTCACGTTGACGTGAAGAGTTTGAATAAAAATTATTATTCGGGTAAACTCGTCCTCTCGACACGACAAGATTACCTTGCACTACAACATTTGTCATAGATTGCAAAATAAATTTCGAATTGGCAAGTTGGGCTAATAATTTTTTCGTCTGGCCTAATGTGTTAAGAAAACCAAGGTTTAGGGGTAAATTGGCCCAATACCATATGTGGGCTAATTATTTAGTAATACAATACAAAACAAATTATTTAGGGATCTACGATATTTACTATAGCGACTTAGAACTCGCCACGTCAACGAGATGAATTTCAATAAGAAATATTTTTTATTTAAATTTTTTACGGTGTGATAAATTTTAATAAAAAATTATTTTATTTGAACTCATCACGTCGACGTGAAGAGTTTAAATAAAAACTATTATTTAGGCAAATTTGAAACTTCTATGTGTCGAATTTACCTTACATTGTAGTATTATTTATCATATAATATAAAATAAATTTCGAATTGATCTATTAAACCAATTAAATTTTTCGCTTGACCTAATGGGGGAAAACCCAGGTTTAGAAGAGTATGGATAGAGGCAGATAGTAAAATTTCAATGCAAACGCCGCAATAAATAATTGAATTTACCTAACTGATATTGCCAAGAAAGATCTACTTCTTTGATTCCTGTACCTTTGATTTCAGGTTTTTTTTTTGGGTCTTCTATTGATATTCACATGAATGTGTATTATATAACATCGGCTACTTATTTAAATGAAACACACCATATGTATCATAAATAGGTTAGTCTTACGACCCAAATTCAAATAATTTCCAAGGATAAACATCCACTGGTAATTTGAGGGCAATTTATTTGATTTTTATATGCACAACTTATTTTATTTATATTATATAATATAGACTACTTATTTAAATGAAACAAACATATACGTTCTAAGATGTCGATCTATGTATTTTAAAATATTTAAATTTTAATCAATACCTAACTATTTAAATTAGTAATTTAAAATTATTAAAAGATTTTAATAGTTAAATATTTTTTCTTTAAAAATATTAAGTTTGAATAAATATATTTATAAGATATATGTATATTATTAATGATTAATAAAACTTTTGAATTGGTGTACCGCTCATCTTTTATTTTCTTGTTTTTATCTTTGTTGATCGATGACACACTAACTTTAATTTTGGTTACTGACCAATGTTATTTTTTATTTTTTTTCTCTATTATATCTTTATTTTTTTACAAGTCTACCCATGTTTGCACGTTTTCAGTTGGTTTTATGATACATTTTCTTATGTTTTTTTGGCATGTTTTTCGTTTTTTTGGCCTTTTTCATTTATTTATTTTTCTTAAGGGTTGATTTGACATCGCCACGATTGATCGAGATAGTGCTTATTTGATATCTTATTGATCTTCCTATTTTGGATCCTCGGATTGGATTTAGATACTCGATTTACGTTTGTGGATAGCTTTTCGAGCCGCTCGAGTCTGGTTTAAGATTTTTAGATGATCTTTTAATAGATTGATCCCTTTCATGGTTCGTTTGTCGATGCGATTAAATTTGTTTGTATCTATCTTTGTTTGACTTTCTCGGTTTGATATAATCTTATCTTGTATGGTCCTTACGCGATTTTAAGTGCTAGTTTTGTTTCAATGATTATAGAATTTTTTTCTAATTTTATGTTTAATTTACAATTTTGATTGTAAATCTTTATTGTAATTTAGAATAAGAGATTTTTTATTTTGAATAAAATTAATTACTTCTATAAAAAAAACTTCAACGCTTTTGAAGATATTTAAGGAAATCATGCTGAAACCGAACATCTGATACATATCCATTAATGAAAATCCAACATTACATCCCATTAGGGTTCATCCCTAATCCATGTATAAATAAAATCTTGAATCAAATGAAATCAAACTCGACCTTGTAAAGAACGAAAACCAGGCAAGATAAGTTCTAAAAGGACACCAAGGAACAAAGATACGATGAAGATCAAACAAAGCAGAAAAGGGATTGGATTAGAAACCGAACCTTCGGGAGAGAAGCGGGAGATTTGTTGGATTTGATTAGGATGAAGCAAAACATGAAACAGAGAGGGTGTTTATATAGGGAGCTGGAAGGCCGTAAGTCTCACGGGGAAATTGAAAATTCTAAAGTACTCAACATATAATTATAAATTAGTTAAAGATTTAAAGTTAAATTATTTAAAATAAAAGGTAAATTATATCAGTGATCACCTAATTATACCCCTTTTTATTTTGATTATTATTTTTGAAATTTTGTTAATCATGTCACTCAAGTATTATTTAAATGCATTTAATAAAACCACTTACTGTTAATATTTAACGGAAAAAACTTATGTGGTAGTTAAAATATTGGGTATAGTTACACATTTAATCATTGTTACCTATATATTATATCAATTTGGTCATAATTTTAATAAATTAAAATAAATTTAACCCTAAAATATACCAAAGTAGTTAATTGGAGAGGAATCTAATTTAATGTCAGCCAATACAAATTTTCTTTTCCCTTTATTGACTTTTATTATTTCTACAATTACTGTAACAAATTCATGTGTTTAAATTATATATTCCAATGATTTTAGGAGTTTAAATTAGATGTTTATTTTATTTTGTAATTACTTTTCGACAGTTTGTTTAAAAGTATTTATTTTTTATTACGCAGCTATCCAAGTATTATAACTTTACTTTTACTTAATCCCTCGCATCATAAGTAAAATCTAATTGTTTTGGATTAATTTTTAAGAGTTAATTTTTTTTTACTTATTATAGATATATTTTTGAAATCAAAGCTTTTGGTATTTTAAATTTTTTTAAATTTCTTAAAAATGAAATCAATTTTTTGTAAGTTTTCTTTTCTTTTTTTCCCCCTACAAATTGAAAAAATAAGATGAATAAAGATTACTTGGACTCCATTTGATTCGAGGGTTAAGTTTATTTTAATTTATTAAAATTAGGACCAAATTGATAGAATATATAAGTAACATGGACCAAACGTGTAATAATATCAAATATTTTAACTGCCACATCAACTTTTCCGTTAAATATTAACGACAAGTGGCTTAATTGAATGCATTTAAATAGTTGAGTGACCTGATTGACAAAATTTCAAAAATAGAGGTCAAAATAAAAAGAGCAATAGTTATGTGATTATTGGTATAATTTACCTTTATTTTAAATAATTTACCTTTAAACTTTCAACTAATTTATAATTATATGTTGAGTTCCTTATAATTTTAAATTTTATAAATTAAATCAATAGTACTCATCATTAATGGTGTTCATCCATACTCATCGAGCGCTATAGAATTTTCTTAAATAATATTGATGACATACAAATATTTTTTATAAAGTTTATATTTAATGAAACGGTGATTAGAAATATATGTTATATTTGATGAATATTATATATATATATATATA
Source organism: Hibiscus syriacus (assembly GCF_006381635.1). NCBI lineage: Eukaryota > Viridiplantae > Streptophyta > Magnoliopsida > Malvales > Malvaceae > Hibiscus > Hibiscus syriacus. The sequence goes on along the minus strand of NW_024063114.1, from coordinate 776,467 downwards.
TTTAAATTTAATATTTAATTTTTATATAAAATTTTGTCTTAATGCAGAAATAAGTGTCCAAACTATGCCTTTTGTGTCAAACAAGTGCCTACGTTTTTTTTGCTCATCGGGTGCCTAACGTTACAAACGTTAGCACTTTAAGTGCTCGAGCCGTCAATATTAGTTTTGATCGTTAAAGTGACACGTGACACAACCTGATAATTTTGAAATTTATTTTTTGTAAAAAATATTAAAAATATTATTATATTTATAAAAAAACTCAACTTTTCTTATGTTATAAAACAACCCCAAAATCTCAAATCTTAACCTTAATCCATCGTCGCCACCTTCTCCGACCACGACCACCCTCGTCGACGTAGTCCTTACCGTCATCCTAGTTATATGCTGCCATAGTTGTCGCCGATTCACCATTGGAATCGAGTGAGATCGTAATTTTCATCCTAGGGTTCGTGGAATTTAAAACGTCGATTTGTCATCGATCGATCGTCAACCAGTCATGATTTCATAGGGTTTTGGTCTCCGGGGTGAAGGGAGGTCGAGTGGAGCTTCTTAGATGGAAAAGGGCGGCAGTAGGCGTGGGTTATTTCAAAATTTATGTATTTACTTTTTTAATTTTTTTTAAAATTTTGTATAAATTTTTAAAATTATTAGGTTGTGACAAATGTCACTTAACGGAGAAATTAACACCGTTAACGGTCCAGTCACTTAAAAGGATAAAGTTTATAACGTTAGGCACCGGGATGGACAAAAAAACATAGACACTTATTTGACAAAAAGAACATAGTTTAGACACTTATTTGGGCATTAAGCTTAAATTTTTTATTAAATATAGTATTTGAGTTGTAACAATCTGGACAATTTGTTGCTCTGATTTGAATGAAGAATCACGATTAATAATTAGATGGTTAATCAAAATTCAAACTCTCATGCTCATAAAGGGAAGAAGAGGATGAAATGGGAAGCGATTTCAAATCCTTCTTTCAATGATAATCAAGAGATTTTATAGTACTCATTAGTACTCATGTTAAGTGTATTCATAGATTGTTTGACCTAATAATTATGAGCATTTGACAATTGATTTTTACTCTAAAATATCACGCTAACCTAAGGTGTTTATCGAGCGAGTGGATCGCAAGTTGAATAGTGTTCGATTTATGCTCATTAGTGACGAATCCAAAAATATTTTTCAAGATGGACACACATATGTTAACAATATAAAATTTTTAAAGTGGGCACCATCCATAAAATAAGTAACTAATCAAATAAAACTTAGATTTCAGGGTAGGCACGAAAAATTTAAGGGTGGACACCATCGGTAAAATAAGTAACTAATCGAAGAAAATTCATATTTCAGGGTGGGCACAAACTAATACGTGGCTCCGCCACTGGTGCTCGTTAAAATTTTTTATTGCTCGACTTGACTTGTTGCTCATTCAAATTTTGCTCGACTAGTGCTCGTTAAGAAAACTTGTTGCTCGACTCGTTGCTCGACTCGTTGCTCGTTGCTCGTTAATCTCGTTGTTCATTAAGCTTGTTACTCGTTAAGCTCAATGCTCATCTCGTTATTCGTTAAGCTCATCGAAATTTTTACCTTATTTTCTTAAATATAGGAAAAATCTACTAATACTCTATATAACTTAATATAAACATAAATTAATAAATTTAACCAAAAAAATTATTAAAAGAGTTTGTGAAGAGTCTAAACTCTAAAGTAACAATCCAAAAATATTTTAAAATAATAAATAAGGTCTCGAGCTGCTATTAAACTTATATAAAAAAATTGAGTGTATGAAATAATTTTTAAGATAACTACTAAAAAATTATATAAAAAAAATTAATGAGCTGCTCCTGAACTTATTGAATCGAGTTGGACTTTGCTCGCGTTAAGGTCTCGAGTCGAGATCGAATTCAAGTCGAGTTTTTATCGAACTTTGGCCGATTTGAGTTCGAATTGTTCACGAGTTACTAAACCCATTAAGCACCCCTACGCTAACCTATTAAAAAATGTATCAAGAAGTGCATGACACTTAAGACTTTATGTTTGAAGATGTTCTTCTATTGCTTCAATTATGAAGAAGATTTTGATATGCAAAGATCAAATTTACAAAGAAAATTTAAAAGAGATATAATATCTTTATATAAAAAATAGATCTTATCTTAATTAAATTTATTAAATCATACAAATTAAACACGTTAAGTTTTTAACGAATGGGTACTAAATTAAACAAAAACTAAACATTATGTATGTTTTGAAAAATATTAAAAGTTAGAGACTAAAATGGACTAAATCTGATAGCTTAGGTACCGAATGCATAATCTACCCAAAAAGATAACATTATTGATGTATTATACAATTTTAATATTTAATTTAGTAGATAATATTATAAATATTTCTTATATAAGAAGTAATATGAAAAATATATATGTATATATTATATGGTTTAAAACAACTATTTAAATCAGAATCAATCGTATAATATTATAAATGATTTATATTTAAATAAATATTTTTTATTCAACTCATCTTATTTTTTAAAATTAAAACAAGCCTTACAAATTTAATTAATTTATTTTTTTCAATAAACTCAATTTATTTATTTAATGGTTATCCTTCTGATTTTAAAATTTTACCCTGACTAATCTAAATCGACTAACGTCACTCACCTAATTTTAATAGATGAATTTCCAAACGAAAATTTTATACTACAAAGACTCAGAACTCGACAAATACTTGAGTTATACAAACTCTGTTGATTCACTCAACTCGATATGATTGAATGTCAACTTTTATTGCGTCTTATTCTAAGTTGGTGTTGGTATGCAGTAATATAGCAAAGATGTCCCACGAATCTAAAGCTTTTACGGCCGCCGTGAACATCTTTGTTTTTCCTTGGGAACAATGAATCTGGCACTGAACATGAATCTGGAATCTGGAATCTGGAATCTTATCAAAGAAAATTCGGACATAGACGTGGCAAAATTCAGTCCAACTAATAATGTTAAGGTAATTTTATAATAAAAATCTCAAATAAATCATTATTTCAAAAAATAAGGTCCTTCAAAAATTATTTGAAATAATAACTTTCAAATCGTCCATATCGGACAATCTCACGGTCTGCAAACAACATGTTAAATCCTCGCACCCTCCAACACGCAAGATACATCTGACGTGGTAAAACAATTAGATAAAATGATCTCGCACATTGCGAAGCGCTAGGTAGTGTTTATGATCCAAAATATCGTCAGATTTATAGAGAAACTCGCGGCCTTTAAAGCGCGAGGACAGTAAATTTCCTACCCTTCCTTTAGTGTCCATAGTTTTGTTTGGATACTATTTCCGAGTGAGAAACTAATTTTTTTTAATTTTTAATTACAAACGCATAGTGTTGCAATTTATCTTTAAGGTAACTATAATATAATCATATATATGACATTTTAAGAGGGGTAAAAATGACGTTGAAAATGGTTAGAAATCATGGTTTTATGAAGGAAGAAGAAAAAAATGGTTTGATAAACATATTGGAGTGCTATTTCTGCTTGGAAATATGAGTGATTTTAGAATTTATATGCTTAGAGGTATAGTATTGCAACTTATATTTATGTTAAGGTTAATTTGGCCACATACGATATATTTTAATGGGGGTAAAAATAATATTGGAAAAGGTTGGAATGCATAATTTGGTGCATGAAGAAATTAAAAGAAATTGAAAACTAAGTAATATGTGTTGTTAATTAAAAAAGAAATAATGCAAAAAATCCATTTAATTGATACGTGGGTTGAGAGATTGAGACATTTGCTTTTTGTGTGTCCGAGATTCCTACATATAGAGCATAATTTAAGTAGTCTAGTTCTTTCTTGATGTTCGACCAAATCCTCATCACAAAAAATCAGGTTGACCGTCGACGATCGATTTTTTCGTCGTAATGCATAATATGGCCGTATTGTAGGTTCATCATCAGTATCATTCGGATCCCATTCATTTCCAATGGGAGGGAACTCGTATTCATAAACCTTGAATATAGTTTCAAGTAAGTAAACCCGATCAACGAATCTCATGTAGGGTATCTAAACAGAGGAAGCAACAATAGTGTGTGCACATGGGTATTTGAAAGTTTGGAAGAATCCACACTCACATGTTTGTTCTCGTAAATTAACCACGTATGTGTTATGTTGTATGCCTTCCAATGGCCTCGCAAATTCTGATACACGGAATAATGACATTTCACGAGAGAAGCATATGGCACTCATCGCATTGGAATGTTGCTGGAATGTTTGTAATTTTCTGAGGACGTCAGGTGGATTTGGTGGCCAACTGCCATCCTGATATTGCGAAAAGGGTTACCGGTCGATAATATATTGCTTTGACAACGGGCGTGATAGGCAAATGACACACTCCTTTTAGTGATGAATTTAATTCCTAGCCAATTTCGTTGTCATGTGACCATACCGTCTAACCCATCAAATGATCGAAGCCACTTCTCCTCTGGGATTGTAGCAAGGTAGTTGAAGTCCTCAGAATTCATGTGTCTCAGTTCCTGCATCAGGTCCTCAAACTCATGTACGGACTGTGTGTAACATATCAATAAAAAGTAAAACAATTAATTTGAAATATTTTTTGTAAAAATATGGTAAACCAAAAAGGGCAAAAGACGTACCCATTTGAAGCAACACAAGAATGCCTTGCCATCGAAGACGATAATGCACCCAAATCGTTCTGTGTACCGTGTGTGCTTAACAAATTGAATCGTTTCACAAATTTGTCGTTGGATTGTCAACAATAGGATCAAAGTCGAACTCCGCTCGTCTTCAACTTGGCACATTGGTACCTTTATCAACATCAGAAAACAATGCATACAACTCCATTGACCCTCCAAATGAATATTGGAAGTGAGCTTCGACCATCATATGCACATCACCATTGTCCTCAACGGTGTATAATGTGTACGTTAATGGTTCTAACGACGTCGGTAGTCGATACTTTAAGATGCGAGTTTACGTTAATGCCCTATTTATAACCCTTCTCGCACCAGAGAAAGCACAGTTTTAGATACAACTAACGTCCTGCAAGATGCGAGTTACTTTGAAAATGCGCGAAGTTTATTCTGTTCCCAGTATCTCGCTGTTTGCAAGACGCGAGATTACTACCAGTTTTTATCTTTTAAATTTAAAAATATATTATAATTATAATATTATTAATTATTTATTATATTTAATATTTTACACATAATTTTTCATTATTCCAAAATTTACAAAATATATTATAATTATTTTTTTTATAAAATATCTATTTTAATTACTATATTTTAATTATTTATTATATTAATAATTATTATTATTATATTCATTTAATTTCTACGTTTCAAATTAGGATGCTATACGGAATTCGAAAGAATCTCGCACTTTACAGGTAGCGAGGTCCCTCATAAATCTCGCGATATTTTGGATCATAAAGGCTACATTGCGTTTCACAATGTGCGATGTCATTTTATCCAATTGTTTTATTGGCTTACCTGAAAAAGTGCGCCCACGTCGAATGGTGCGAGGATTTAACACTCAGTTTGCAGGCCACGAGGTCATCCGATGTGGATGATTTGGGGTTATTCTTCCAAATAATTTCTGGAAGACCTTATTTCTTTAAATAATTATTTATTTGGTGTTTTTAATATAAAATTGCCTATTGTTAAAGAGATTGGTCATTTCAGATTCTTGCATAAATCCAATTTGCCATGTTTCATAAGCCCATTTGGGATTTGCTTTGAAATGATGCCCCACTTTGTCTTGGATTGGCACATATTTGCCACTAAAAATTCCTATTTTTTTCCTCTTCTTTTTCCCCCCTACAAATTTTGTAGAATGTCCCTCTTCTAATCATTTCTCAAGTTCTAGAATTAATCTCTTTTTACATATATACATTACTGGAGTTGAGTGCTCCGCTGACTCTGTAATAATTCATTTGATTAAATGATAAAATCATTTCAAGTTAAGCTAATAGTTGATGACTGAGATTTAGTTTATCAATATGATTTTTATTATAGTATTTAAAAAGAATAAAATGAAATATGTCTAAATATAAATATTATGTTTTAGTTAACGAATTTGAGAGTTTATGTAATTTAAACATTATATTATACAGAAAAGAATTAAGAGCTTGATTACAAATACAACCACCACATCTAAACCAATTTGCAAGTAGGCACGCGGACCAAATTGTCAAAATGCATCATTCAAAATTTAATTAAAATATTTATTTAAATAATTTTTGTTTGACACATTTTACTGATATTTGAATTATTGGTCACTTAATTCGGATATAATATTGCAAAGGTTCATTATGAGATTATATTCTTTAATCCAATGTATTGCATTCACAATGTCATGATTCAAACATATGACCTTGTCTAAGGGACATACAGTTAGGGATATTCATTGTTTGATGAAAGTTTAATTAATTGGCCTAATTGATTTAGTTCAATTAAACGGTCGGTCGTGTTCAAACGGAGAATGACATAAATTTTTTAAATTTGTTTATCGGTTAATTCATTAAAAATTGATTAATTGAATTACCCTTAAATATTAAAGGCTTAATCTAAAAGTAAGCGCCTAAAATTAACTTTAGGTGTTTAATTTTTTTTTTGTTAAAAATGGGTGTCTAACATTTCCAACGTTATACTTTTAGATGTCTGGTAGGGATGGATACGAGGCGGGACGGACCGGTTTTTCGCCCGCCCTGACCCCATATATATATATATATATATACCCGATGAATTTTAGGTTTTTTCACGCCCCGATTTTTAGACTAAAAACTCGACCCTGATCTGACCCGATTAAAATATATTAATATTTTAAAATATTTAAAATAATATACTTTATAATAATTTATTATATTTAAACTATTGAATTAATATATTTTATATTTTTAATAATTAAATAATATATAAATAAAAATTCTTAAAATATTAAATATACTATATATAAGTAAAAGCTAATTGGGTCGGATCGGTATTTTTCACCTTAAATCCGGTCCCGCCACTCCCCGAAATTATATGTTATATAACATGCCCGAGCCCCGAAATTTCAACAAAAAAAACCCTATTGGGTCGGGTCAGATTAGGTCGAGATCCGTCAGGTTCGAGTATTTTGACTATTACTAATGCCTTGATCGTAACTGCCATTTAATTTGATCGTTATCTGACACATGCAAGCCATACAAAATTTTAAAACTTTTATTTAGAAAAACATAAAATTCTTATATGATTTTTTTTTTGAAATTATAAAACCCAAAATTACAAAAAAAAAACGTAATTTCAATTCCCTCACCACCATCGACTGCCAAAACTGTTGCCAGTTGGTCAAAATCTTGAGGGCATGTGACCGCCCCAAATAACCGATTATCGAGCCTCCATGCTTCAAGCGACAATTGCAACGAAAAATAGGTGATTGTAGCGACTTATTGATTTTGGTTAAGGGCAATGATTCCAACAATTCAAGTTAAGATTCCTCTCATCATTCGTTGGAATTCGATTAGATGAAGTGACCGATGGTAGATGGCGATGACCAATGTTGGTAAGGGGTTTGGAATTATGGTTTTTAGAGTTTTGGGTTATTTTTTTAGATTTAAGAAAAATTTGAGTTCTTTTATAAATAAATTATATATTTTTTGTTTAAAATAAAATTTTAAATTTTTTATAAGCCTGACATGTGTTATTTAATGATCAAATTTAACGATAGACACCTAAAAGTATAACGTCGAAAACATTAGACACCTATTTTTGACGAAAAATTCTTTAGACACCTAAAGTTAACATTAGGTATGCTTTATACACTTATTTTTACATTAAGCCAATATTAAATATATATTTATAAGCTCAAATCCATGACAATTTTAAGACAAATTAATGTACCGAAATTCAAATAAAAAAATACTCATAGATCATAAGTTATCTAAAAACAGTAAAAGAAAACATAACCTTTTGTTATAATGTCTAAAGCTATACATAACCTTCAAAATCCTTAAATTAGACCATTACATGCGTAAATACATTTAAACTAAAGTACATTTACTTTATAGACATAATGATTTAAACTTAAATCATTTCTAAAATGATAGTTTTAAATTGTTAAGATAATTTAATAAAATTTACATATTCATTAATATAGATTTATACCTAATCAAATAATAAAATAAATGTCAATGAGGGTTGAAACAAGTGGTTGAGATTCAAAAATTTGAACTTGTAAGGCTAAGTTTGAATCCCACCATCACCATTCTTGGTGGACAATCTGTAATGTCTTATGTAAATTCCAATTACATCTTAGGTATGCCCTGACCTTGGATTGGGAGAGTCACCTCTTACCTAAACTTTTGTGTACCAAAAAAATAGTAGTAATAAAATAAATAAAATAAATAAAATAGCATAACCAAATTCAAATGGCTAACTAAGAAGTAAATGAAACAAAGACAAAAAGAAATAATTTTTTATATATATGATTCACCCCGGAAGAATCTGGCCATGTAAGAGTACAAGGAAAGTCAGCAAAACGCACCAAAACAGATGAAAAAACTGTTTCCTTTTATTTTCTGTAAATTCCCCAGTCATGCCGAGTATTGAAAGAGTAGGCACAGGGAAAGTATAACGTCTGTCCTTTTCATTAGTTCATAGTTTTTTTTCTGCCTCTTAACTTCCTTTTCAGCCTATTTCAGTCCATTTGAAAAACCCTGCAATCTCTCAAATTGTTCATATCAATTTTACTATAGGTAAGCTACTTTGACTCTGATGAAGAAATCTGCTCCTTTTTTATGGATTTGTTGAAAAGAATTAAGAAATGATTTATTTTAACTGGCTTTTACTTTGGATTGAATTTTCTTTCTCGTGATGCAGGTATAACCTCTTTAGAATCTTGGGGAAGTTTTGCCAATTTTGAAGGTTCTCAATCCAGGAAAAGGTAGATGAATCTTTTGCTTTTTTACACTAATGGTTCCTTTTCAAAGTACCCTTTTATCTATTTGTGTAGAATTTTGTGGGACTTGGGGAAATTCTGGGTGTTGTAGTGAGGTAGATGATGTTTGTGTAGAAATCTGGCAATGGAAGATAAGTACAGCTATTCCAGGAAAAGCAGTGGTGCATTATGGAGATCATTGAGAGATGAGGATTATGAGGAAGAAGATGTATGGGAATTTTTCAAGGAAAGTAAAAATTCAACATTCAAAGTTGGCCAATCCATTGAACCGTCATTAAGTGTTGCGGTTACAAGACATCTCCCAAGTGCTGCAAGAATGATCCCCAGATCTTTGTCTGCAATCAGTGATGTCGGCAGCTGTTGTTCTAGTTCAACCACTGCTCACGATGAGACCAATAGTGTTAAGCAGCAGCAATCAGCCCCTGTAAGTATCCCCTGATTGGTCAAAGGTTTCTACAAAAATGGAGAATGATTCATGGCATGATGATGATGGTGGTGGTGTTGGTGACGACGACGACGACGAAGATCATACCAAGTTTCCACCACATGAAATTATTGCAAAGCGGCTTGCAAGGAGTCAGGTTTCATCTTTCTCAGTGTTCGAAGGAGTTGGTAGAAAACTCAAAGGGAGGGATTTGAGGAAAGTGAGAAACGCTGTTTTAACAAAAACAGGTTTCCTTGAATAATGTTTCATCAATGGTAATTATAACTCCATTTTTAATGTTCAAGATCACAAACTCTACATGTACATCATGATACGTGTTCGATCTTTTAAAATTTTATAAGTTCGTCTCTAACGAAAACATTATGATATGCGTTCAAACAAGTGTCTGAAAGTGTGCATATCAAACAAAGCTAGGACATGCCTTTGCTAAGTACCAAAACTGGGACCATCACAGCAATCGATGATGTTCCTTTCTGCAGTTTTGTCGTTGATAGGCTTTACTGTAAGCAAAATAAAACAGTGCAACTCCATTCAATGAATAAGGTTCCTTTCATTGCTCTTCACGTCGTTTTTCATTCCAAATTCATAAAACGACAGGGTCTTGTTGAAATTGAATGACTTAACTTTTATTGAATGCACTTAAAAAAAATAGGTCATGGTGACCCCTCAGTCTAGGGTCAAGACATACCTAATACTCAATTGAAATTTAAATAAGAATTTACACATTGTCTACTAAAAGTAACGGTGGTAAGATTCCAACTTAACCTTATAACCTCAAATTCCTCGATCCCAACCACATGTGCCACGATCCCAACCACATGTGCCAACAGTCTACTGAACCATATGATTGCTACGGAAAATTATATCGTCAAATCATTTAGGCTTAAAGGAAATGAACCACAATCGGACAATGTCCGGCCACCAAGTCAAGGTGAAGGCGAAAGGGATTTTCTGATTAAATTAGGGGAATATTTATATTGATGATGAAAAATAAAATTAAGGGAATGAAGATCGTAAAAAAATTATTTAAGGAAATAGGATAAATTTCATAATGATTGATAAAGTTGTCGATAGATGAAAAATAATTTTGACAAAATTATCAGCAGTTGATGAAGTATTTCATTTTTTACATTTTGAATCAAAATTTTAAAGAAATGAGAGTGAAGTGACTCAAATAGAACTTTTAAAAATAAACTTTAAGTGGATTAATTTTTAGCTCATTTCTTAAACTCACCCTTTAATTTTATTAAATACTTAACTTTTTATAAATTTTATTTTAGTCAGTGAATTTTTCAATTTCTTTTAATTTAGTCTTAAAACTGAAAAAAAACAAGAAAAAGAGAAAAACCGTCCGCAAATGAGAACTTTATGTGTGATTTTGTAAAAATTAAAAGTTTAGATACTCAAACTTATGAAAAGTGAAAATTTAAATACTAATTACGTAGTTTACCCAAAATTACATTTAGAAGGGCGGTTCGATTCTTTTTTGGACCCCTCTTTGTTTGCTCGAGGTTTTTGTTTATGATGCCATTCTGGCTTCGTTATTTCACTTGTTTAGTGCTTGTGAATTGCACGTCCAGCTCAGTTGGTAGAGCGCAAGGCTCTTAACCTTGTGGTCGTGAGATCGAGTTTCACGGTGGACAATTCATAATTCTGACTGCCGGAAGTCTTCCACGTAAGTTCCTCTCAATCTGACGTTAGGGTCATCCTACTATCCTATATCCCCTCACCCCATTACATATGGGAATAGGGTCAACTAACTTGTTTACTGCTTCTTGTATTTAAGGTGATTTCCAAAATTTACCCAGGTTGGTTGTCTTTTCCATTGACACGCAAACTTAGAATGTCAATATGATTTATATTTATGTATATTAAACATCGAGATAAATGGTCCATATTGTAACTGTCCCAAGATTTAATTGGGTTGATAGATATGTTTTTTATTATTTAATTTTTTTAAGATAAAATAATTTTTATCTCTTATATTTAGGTTTTTATTAATTTAATCATATAAACTAGTAAATATAAAAAAATCAATAATGCATTTTAATTTTTTATAAAATAACTTGTACTATGTAACTCCCAAACAAATGACACAAAATAAATAATATAATATGAAGAAAATCAAGTTGATGAATAAGAAAATATAATAATAAACGGCATATATCAACAAAATTTAATGATATTGTGGGTGAGAATTATTTTTTTAGACATTTATATATTAAAAAATTAATTTGAGATTTAGATCATTATTAGAATATATATATATGAATATGATGAGTCATAATTATTTATTATACTTTATAGAACTCATTATTTTATGCGACAAATTTCAAGTATATTATAACAATGACTTAGATTATAAATTAATTTTCCTTTCTTAATTTTTTTGCCTAGATTATTTGCCCAGCGAAGTCCGACATATACAATGCTAAAAAATTAATAATAATAATAAAATAAAAGAGTAAACTATAGATTTAGTCACCCATCTAACGTTACTTTTTAGTTCTATTTTAGTCACTCTTCGTTCAACAACAAACAAAACTGTTAACATGATAATTTTTTTTATTTTTCAATCATGATGTAATAAGGGGGTGTTTGGTTCAATGATTGTGGGATTCTCATCCCATGGGAATCCCACCTTCCCATGTTTGGTTGGCCGAGAATCTCATTCCCGGTAATGTTTTATTACCAATAGTAGATTTTTTGGGATATATTACCGGGAATGTCATTACCTCCCTTCCCTTAGGTATTGTAACATTACAATCGTTTTGGACTAAAATGCCCTTAAATTTTTTATTTTTTTTCCAAAAATATCATTCTTCTGTCATTGAATAATAAAAATTCTACGAAGGTTAAATTACAAATTTATCCTTAAATTATTTTAGATTTACAAAAAAAAAGTCTATAATTAAAATTTTATATGAAGTTCAGGGGTTAAAATTTTTTTTACCTTTTCATTAAACATTTTTTATATTTTTAATTTTGTAAAAAAATTATATAAATATTATGAATTTAATTTTTTTAAAGAAAATATATAAATATTTTACAATTTGTAATATTATACAAATATATAATAAGGACAATTTGGTCAAATATACATTCCAATAATTTTTTATTCCTTTAACCAAACACGGTAATCTTACATTCCTGCTAAACCAACCAAACACAAAATACAACATTCCCAGTAATCCTATTCCCTGATAATCTTTTATTCCCACTGGTAATCTTACATTCCGTGAACCAAACGCACCCTAAATATCTTGTGGTTATACATTAATATAATTGTTAATTTTTTAATAACAAGTGATCAAATGTAACTTTAAGTGTAGTTTAAATAATAATATTTTTTTAATTAATATGGGTTAATTAAAATGCAATATCAGTTTAAAGATAACTCTCAATCATTTGACATTGAATGCTCACATCTCTGTTATTCCTGGTGCTCTAACTTGGGACCTCAAGAAATAATAATAATTCATTTACCACCGAAGCCACTTGGTTAGTACTTAAAAAATAATAATTGAATACTAAAATAGAACCAAAATAATAATTAAGTGATTAGATACATAGTTTATCCAAAATAATCATGGGCTATCTTAGCTCAAATGGCAAAATAGTTAGCCCATTTTGTTCCATTTGGGTCGTTAATGAGTTTTTCCGCTTCTTGACGATCCACAACTAAAAACCTAAAACCTTTGTTGGAACGAAACTTCCTAGCTCTAATTAAGATCTCAATTCCTGTTATTTTCTTACATTTGCCCCCAGAAATTAAACAAAAAGGTTAGTGGATTTATTGCCGACCTCGAAGTTTGTTTTTGGCTTTTGCAGAGGAAGCTTTTCAAAATATAATTTTTTTACAGGAATTAGTGTGTAAAACCGAGATCTGGAAAATGGGTTTCTTGGTAACAACCCTAATTTTTGCTGTGATTGGGATCATTGCTTCTCTTTGTACAAGAATCTGTTGTAACCGAGGACCCTCTGCTAATCTGTAAGTTCCCTTTAACAATTTCTCTCTATCTCTTTTACTTTTTTCGATTAATTTTGCTATCTTATTATGCTTTTTTTAGATTTTAAGTTCATATGCTAAAAGTTGTTGCCTTTTTTTTAAATGTTGGTTTTATGTTCCTTCAATTATGTTTAAAGGACATCTTTCAATTGGTATACATAATGAAATATACTTTAATTTTGGTAATTGAAGTGAATATCAGGTTATCACTGTGAACCAATGTTAAATTCATAAATTGTGCGTGCTGTGGTTGTTTACTCTCACCTTGAATTTAATTTTATCTCCTATCATTGTGTTGGGTAATAGATGGGTGATCTATCAAGCTGATCTTCGACAATTTTATTTATTACTCGGACTCTTCATTTTTCTTGAACTACCTATGCCCATGCCCAACCATATACATCATATCCAAGGGCTCTCCAAACACGTGTAAAAAATTGAAAAAGAATGAATATAAGCATATCGGACTCATAACCATATCCGACATTCACACCCAAGTCGAAGTAACATAGATGCCATCATATACTATATAGCTTGGTTTGTCATCTAGATTCTAAAGGCCGATTACCCTCTGAAAACCTTTGTTCTTGTTTCTTTTTGCAGGCTCCATCTAACATTGGTCATTACTGCAACTGTCTGTTGTTGGATGATGTAAGTTTATTTCTGTTTTACATTTTCTTGTTCTTCACGGTAGATTGATCTTTATATGTATATATACATGCACAGCTGGTACATTATTAACTATCTGATTTTTTATATAACCCTTAAATCTTGATGATTATTAACATTGGACTCCGGTTAGCCATGTTATTTATCCTAAATTTTAGTTTAGAAGAACAACATATTGTAATGCCTTTTCATTTCTTCCTCACATTTGTGCAGTTGGAAATTGCTTTTCTTCTAGTGTGTGTGTATCCTAGTCTTAGGATATTTGGCGTGTTACTAAATTTGAATGGTTCTAAGCTGCTTATAAAGAACTTGTTGTGGTAAAACATAGAATAATTTCTTGTCCAGCATTTTGATTAGATTCTTTATCAATGAATTCACTGAATAGTATACCTTTTAAAGGCGGAGCTCTTTATGCACCATGCTTTGCTATTGTTTGCTATCCTATTTATGAGATTTTGATGGTTGCAATTTCGTGGAATAAGGTAGGTTAAGGGTTTCCATGGTCGATGATAAACCTCTGAGTGTAATTTAGAATAACAGTAAAATTTGTTTTCTCTTCTTCCTTTGGCACTCTTGAATGCTTGTATACTCTTCATTACAAATAATGTATTGTATACTCTTCATTACAAATAATGTATTCATACATTCAGCATGTTAATATGCATCCTTTCATAGACTATCGAGCCTCCGAGAGACGAATCTATATGCATTCTTTCTTTCCTCCTGCCAGTCACTGATGCGCAGTTATATTTATGGAGCTTAATTCCTTAAAATTAAGTTGATCAAATCTCTCGGTTACCTTCCAAAAGTTCTTTTCCTTCTGGTGGAAGGATTTGAGCAAGGAACTTAACTTGGAGGCAGAAAGTGACTTTGCCAGCACTTTTGGGGGCTCAGGTTTTACATTGTTTAACTTAGTTACTAGGTTTTCTGGGGAAGACCTATGTGGGGCCACCTTTTGTCACGTAGAGCACGTATTAGCAAGTAAATATTGTCTTATTTTGATTGTCTTCCTAGTTTTTAATGTTGGTTTCTTATTTGATAGGTGGGCAATTGTATATCTTGCACAGATGAAACCACTCATTGTCCCCATTTTAAGTGAAGGGGAATGAAGTTCTTCCAGAAGATTATAGGTAAACTGAAACTCAGACTGCGAATCGACATCTGAATTTAGTTATCAAGAATTATTTGTGTGCCTTCTGGTGTTGGTTATGTCGAATTCGAGCTTGAACTTGGCACTTGATGCTATCAGTTTCTCATTTGTTACACTCACATTGTTATCTTTTATTCAATTTTCATAAAAGAAATTAGTGTTGTTTTATCAGACATTACGAAGTTTCGGTGAAATAAAAGATTATATTTCGGTTTACCTGTCTGATTTCATGTTGCAGCTTCAAAGCAACTCAAACAGCATTAAGTTGAATGGAAGTAATAGCAACGTTCTATGTTGTTTTGTTTTATTTATCGACACAATATTCAAATTAGCCCTTAACATTTATTTTGGCACAATATCGAAATTAACCATTAACGTTTGACATAATAATTATTTAATCTTTTTTTTCAAACATTTTAACTTTCAATGTTTTCATTTTGATTAAAGTTTGGAAGAAAATCTTTAAGCGATTAATGCCAATATTTATTGTTGACGTGATAATGTCGTATTAGCGCACGGTACACATATATCTTACATTAACATATAACGTGTGAACATATGTGATAATATTATATCAACATTTGATAGTATGATATATGTTACAAATAATAAATATTTACTTTAAATAATAAATGATTTTTATAAGAAAAAATTATTTTGACAAGATGAAATGTTTTTAGGTAATCATTGATTATTAGATGTGTAACATTTTTATTTAAACAATTTGCGGTTATAGGTCGACTTGGAATTAAATAAAATGTAATTAATTTATGTGACTATTTTCAAAGATAAAATTTGAAGTTTTTAACATTTATAACCATCGTTTCTAAAGAAATTATAATTTAAAATGTAATTTTAGATAAAATCTAAATTTTGTTGAGATTTATCTTATTTTCAAAAAAAAATAATCTAGTTAGTTTTGAAGCATTAATGTGATTCGTTTTAAGAAAAATGAAAATTAATTAAAAAAAGACTATAAATATGGAAGGAGAGAAAACGACATCGTTCTAATGTTCTCCTGCTAAAACCTGGGAAGGTGAGACGGCTAGAGGATGTGGCATCTAATCTGTTCAAGTGGTTTTCTCAAGAACATTTCCTTGCAAATGATTTACTGAAATTCTCTCTGAAACCCTAAGAGCCCATCTCTCCTTGCTTCTCCATTCAATCAAGTGTCTTCCTTTCTGTCAAAAATGGCGACACTTCAAGTAACAAACCCAAATGAATTACTATCATTATCTCCTCCTCCTGCTTCTTCTTTTTCTTCTTTGTTTTCTTCAAGACTACGTTTTTCTTCAAAATATCCATTGAAGAAAAGCTTTTTGAGGATGCGTCACCGTTTTGGAGGGATAAGCTGTTCGTTTGCTCCAATGGAAACCGCTAAGATAAAGGTGGTTGGTGTTGGTGGAGGTGGTAACAATGCTGTTAATCGAATGATTGGTAGCGGTTTACAGGTTAGTTTTCATCTGCTTTCTATTGGGTTTTTGCTTTAAATTTACCAAATTATGTGAAATTTTATGGGTTATTTTACTCTCCGACTCAATGTGTGTTGTTTCTTGAGGTGGATTTAGCTTTAAGTTTGAAAAAATGGAGAATTTTTGTGGGGTTTACCATTTTTAAGTGGCTTTGCTGATGGGTTTTAGCCGACATTTTGATTGAATGGGTTCTGGTTGTCAATTTGAGAATTTGCGAAATTAAGTTTAATCTAATTTCAAGTTTGCCTTCGTATAAACTCAGCGCCGTTTTGAAATTAGTGTTTGATGATTAGTCAATGATTTTTATTTGAATTTGCCTTTGTGCTACATTAGTTAAAAACATAGCTCTCTTTCTCCTTTTGCTGAGAATTTGTTCGGCTGAATTTAAAGTGTATGAAGGTAATGGAGATGATAATTCAAGGCACTACAGTCATAAATGCATTACTCAGAATGTTTAACTTCCAAAAGGGAATTACTGATGTCATTTCTGCTTTGTTTTGGAATTAGGGTGTTGATTTCTATGCTATAAACACGGATTCTCAAGCACTACTACAGTCCGCTGCTGAGAATCCACTTCAAATTGGCGAGCTTTTGACTCGTGGACTAGGTCGAGCACTCTTGTTTGATCAATGAGAACATCATTTTGTCTCTTGTGATTTGTTGTAGGGCTATTTACTTGCTTTATATTTGATTTAACGATGTGAATCAATTGACTGAAATGTAGGGACTGGTGGAAATCCGCTTTTGGGTGAACAAGCTGCAGAGGAATCTAAAGATGCCATTGCAAATGCTCTTAAGGGCTCAGATCTTGTCTTTATAACTGCTGGCATGGGTGGAGGCACTGGGTCCGGTGCTGCTCCAGTTGTTGCCCAGATAGCCAAAGAGGCTGGCTATTTGACTGTTGGTGTGGTAACCTATCCCTTCAGCTTTGAGGGGCGCAAACGAACTGTGCAGGCATGTTTGTTTGACACCTTTCATTCGATGCTCCATATAGTGGGAGATATATAGCATGAAATCCTTGTCCAGTATAGAACCAATTGGTTATGCAAAAGTGCAATACAACCTCCAAATTTTCAGTCATTTAAATTGTCTCATATCTCTATATTTGCAGGCTCTGGAGGCCATCGAAAAGTTGCAAAAGAATGTTGATACTCTCATAGTGATTCCCAATGACCGTCTGCTTGATATTGCTGATGAGCAGACACCTCTTCAAGATGCTTTTCTTCTTGCTGATGATGTTCTACGTCAAGGGGTTCAAGGAATTTCAGATATAATCACGGTCTCTGATTCTTTCACATGCCTAGCTACATTTTCAAATATTCTTAGATTGCAATGTTTCTAGAGGTTTTCAGATTTTACTTGATCATTCTTGTTAGACATTATGACCTGTAGCTTGCAATAACTACTGAATATATTTGGTGATGCATGAATTGTTTTCATCTAGGCCATAAATGATTAAATGCTCGAACCATTTAAACTTGGTTTAATAATTGCTTTTACCGTTTCCTATTTTCTGGTTTCGAGCTTTATGACTAATGGAATTTCTTTCTTTTTGCAGATACCTGGATTGGTGAATGTGGATTTTGCGGATGTCAAGGCAGTCATGAAAGATTCTGGAACTGCAATGCTTGGGGTAGGAGTTTCCTCTAGCAAAAACCGCGCCGAAGAAGCGGCAGAACAAGCAACTTTGGCTCCCTTAATTGGATCATCAATTCAATCAGCTACTGGTGTGGTATATAATATTACTGGAGGAAAGGATATAACGCTGCAGGAAGTAAATAGAGTGTCACAGGTACACATGGTGTTAGAAATTTCTTCTTTGCGTGTTCAATCTTCTCATGTTTATGGAAAATGAAACACATTTTGGCTACATTCTCTTTGTGATCTGTGTTAGATTTTGCTGATTTTCAGGTTGTGACAAGTTTGGCTGATCCTTCGGCTAACATCATATTTGGTGCTGTTGTCGATGATCGTTACAACGGGGAGATCCATGTGACTATTATTGCTACGGGCTTCTCACAGTCGTTTCAGAAGACACTATTAACTGACCCCAAGGCTGCAAAACTGATCGACAAAGTTGCAGGAGGACAAGAAAGAAAGGGGATATCCTTACCCATCAAACCGTCATCACCTTCTTCTGTTCCATCTGGATCACCCCCTCGAAGGCTATTATTCTAATTTCCTTGATCTCTTCGATCATAGACCTGCCTTTTTCCATTAGTTGTGTAAAGATCTTGAAGCTTATGAGTATTATTAGTTGCCATTTGTTTTATATGATTGTGTTCCCCTTCAATAATTAACGGGTTTTGAGTAGGCTAACATATGTGTCCATGCTTGAATCCCGAACTAGCATGAAGAGATGAGCTTGAAATGATTCCACGTATGAGGTTGTGGATGTTATCACATTGATTCGATTCATGTTCTTTTGCTTCTTCTTTAAGAATCCATGTTCAACATTTTTGGAGAATTAAATAATTCTTATAGAACCAAACTGGCATACAAAGATATCTATAAACAACAATGACGCATTCAAAATCACTTCATACAAGCACATCTGATGTTGCTTGTAAGTTCAACATTGTTGTTCGAGATGTTCATGAATTGAATCAAAACGATTAAACCTTTTAAACCCGATCTTAGACCTGATATTACTCAGCCCCACCCATATGTCAAAATTTTGACACACTTAAGAACATGGGATTTGATTAAAAAAGAGATAGTCGGATCAGGCTCAAATACCATTCCCCGGGTTGGCCTATTGCAGACCGAGGCAGGTAATTCTATCCCCGATTACTCTAATTCATGCTGGCTACAATGCTTTAGATTCGTCAACAAAAGAAATAATATATGATAAATAGTTAAAATTTGTCTACAAGACTTAAATTACTTGTAATTTACATAGTTTTGAGAACATACAAGGAAAAGGAGGCGCACAAAGGCAAATAATAAGTATCCAACATGGAGGTAAAAAATGAAAACCAACTCCACTCATGACACCCATACAACAATGGTGAACTTGTTGTATTTGCAATTGTTGGTAATTACAAATATTTTATCAGAAGGTATAATGCGACAACCAAAATCACGATTCCGATAACGGCTAATAGCATGCACATACAGGAACAACCACCTTGGTTCGCTTGTTCAAAATTGCTAGGTTTCTCTGTACTCTCTGTTAGCAAAGAAAACAAAATCCTTAGAATCCACTATGACAGTATAATTTAAATAACTAAAAGTCATCGAATTCTTAGTTTACTTGAGATCTTTTTGTCTATTCTAAACACAAATTGAATGACCATGAATTCTATCCTTCCTCCCTAACAAGATTCATCACCAATTATTTCCCACAACATGACATATTCTGAGGCTTAAAGTCATTTATAGGAATGCCTATTTCTAGTAGGGGGGCTGGATAAATATATTAAACAGCAGTCATTCGGTTTCATACCTTTCAAAAACAAAAGGAAGATATTGTGCTATGCATTTAAAATGTTAATTAATAGCAAGTCTTTTACCCGTAGGCGAGAATCGGTAACATCAACATGTTCGTCTAGGCCATCCTGCATTGAGAGGGAGCACAACATAAAGTTTACCGATTGTGAATCAATCTTCACCAAGCATTTGCTTTAAAGAAATTAGAAGCAAAAGAAAAGAATAAAGAGCAACATACAATGAGTCTGGTATGCAGATCAAGTTCTTCATTGACCGCCAATGCAATATGCTTTGTACTTAATACTGTCTCCTCCAACTTCTCAAGACCCTCATCTTGCTCTGCTTGAAAAAGACACGTTCATCAGTTGAGGAAACTAAAGCAATTATACAATCCAGCATAACGCGCAAGAAAAAAAATTCTTTTACAACTGGACATGAACTTAAATTGAAAACAGAATAAATATCAAGAAAATCCAAAAAGAATTAAGAAATCAAATTATACCCAATTGTCCACCTCATAAAATTAACTTTATTAAGGGCCATCAACAAAATTCCCCTTTTCCTATGTATGATGCTAAATTAAGCTGAATCCAAAGCAAACCCTATATCAGATGGGTCTTCAAGAGACTTTATTTAAACTGCAAAAGCGGGAAACAGCCCCTTTTTTGAACAGTGTATGGTCTAAAGTATCCAAATTTGGAAGATTATATATAAAAGAAAAATTTAGCAATCAAATTAATTCCAATATAATAAATAAGGAAAAAAGAAGGAAACTGATTCAAGACCCAACAACAAATTCCCAACTTCCCCAAATTCCAGTGAATTAAGCAAATAACCATATCATTTAATGAAAATTTAATGAAAAAAATAAACGAAATTCACAAACAACTTACAAGGAGGAAACTGAAATCGAATGAGCAGTCAATCAAACCCCAAATAAAACAAGTTTGGAAAATCGGGTGGGGGGCAGAGAGAGAGAGAGATCGGATTAAATAAAAAGCACGAAAGCAAAAATTGAAATTACCTGAGTTTGATTGAACTTTTGATGGTCGAACAGTAGAATTAAACGACGGCCAAGTATATTAAGACTGCCGCGAGATTTCCCGCCGAAGCAACCTCAACGTTGCTTAACCCATTATCAGGGTCTTTTTCAATTTGTTCTATAAAAAAAAATAAAAAAGGAATCATTCATTTCTTTGTCTTGCATTTGTTTGAGTTTTGAAAAAAAAAGAAAGAAAAAAGGACGAATAATTTCAGTTGCATGTCATTTTCCATGCCAATTTTTTATGGAGGAAAAGTAAAGGAAGTCTCGTTGACGTTTCTTCTTTGTTTTATAGTACTATAAATGTTGTATTTTCAAATACACGTGGGAAGAAGCTCTTTGATGAATATGGCAGCAATAATATAATGACAGTGATATTGTTAAGACGCATAACCTAATCAAGTTCTTGAGCTCACCCTCCATGTTCCTATACCTTTACCCTCCCAGGCCGTGCTCTCATTGTATACATAATATGGCAGTAATATACTAATTATTAACGTTTAAGTCATTACAAAAACTCTCTTATGTTTTGTCTGGTCTTATCCAAGAAATTAAGGAGTTCTTTTCATATGTATTATATATAAAAGGAAAGAAACAACAAGAAAGATTCTTCACACCTTTTCATAGGCATGTAAACGAACTGAACGCACACGAACGGAGGTATGTTCATGTTCGTTCATTTAATAAATAAACGAACATAAACGAACACGAACGTAAACGAACAAATTTTTTTTGGTTCATGTTCGTTCATTAAGGAATATAGCTTGTTCATGTTCGTTCATTTAAATAATAAACGAACACGAACGAACGAACATAAACGAACAACACAAACATAAAAAAACTTATTCGAACACAACAAACGAACGTAAAAAAGTAAACAACAAGGATAATAACTTAAAATTCATTAATATAACCTGTAACTTTAGAGTTAATTTGTTCGAATACGACAAAAACATACATAAACCATAAATAAACTGTATGAACATAATAAAATCGTAAAGTTAATTTGTTTAATAAAACAATCTTCTTGAAATCCAAACAACTTCAATAATCTTCGTAACATATTCAACTTGTCCTCTGTTCGAACATAAATGAACAAACATAAATGAACATAAATGAACGAACATAAACGAACATATAATCGAACGTTCACGAACGTAAATGAACGAACGAGCCCTTTGTTCATGCTCATTCATTTAATTAAACGAACACAAAATCTTGTTCATGTTCGTTCATTTAATAAATAAACAAACATAAACGAACTTCTCGCCGCACGGTTCATGAACGATTCGCTGAACGTTCAGTTCATTTACAAGTCTACCTTTTCATATGTATTTTTATTTTTTTAAATAACATTTTAATATATTAATTTTTTTAATTTATTACGAATTTTTTGAGTCGAGTATCAAGTAATTCATTTCGACTCGTTAAGAACTCAAGTCGAATCTATTCAAATCGAGTATTTATCGACTAAAACTATATGAGAAATTATAAAACTTCTTATTAAAGAGTATGATCTTAACATGCAAACGGATACAAGGTTAAAGAAATCATATCTATATGAGAAATTATAAAACTTGTGCAGCTCCCACTAAAAACCGTACACATTCATTGAATTCGTTGATAATCTTCTCGTCGGCACCATTTCTCAAGAGTTGAGTGTACGATAAGCAGGCTGCGGTGAGAGCTATATTTGCCAACGCCAAGGGTCCTGAAATGGTCTGGTGGAGCTTGAACTTTCCGGTGGCCACCAATTTTTTCTTCAGAAAGATCTCTAAATCAACGAATAGTCCTTGTAAAACGAAGAACCAAGTGACCTCCCACGTAGGGTATTCGCGGATTATATGGTAATATATCAGTTCATGCATCAAACCAGAAATGACGAATGTTGCCATAACAGCAGGGTATGAAGCCCACCTACGTCCGATTATACGCGTAGAAATGGTTTTTACAGGGTCGTATATGGTCGAACGCAGTGTATCTGAGACCCTGAGGTTCCATCTATGTCCCCAGAAGTCTTGCAGTGAAGTGGCTCGAAGCGGTGCTTTGAACTGTGGCTCCAGTTTCGCACCAGGGAGCAAGAGCTGGGCTGGGATTGCAGCCACAGCTAACAACAACTGGATTGTAAAACAAGTGTGGAAGAGGTAGAGGACCAGCAAAACATTGCCATGGAAATATTGCTTAAAGTTGTAAGAACAAAACAGAAAAACCAGCAATGTGGCCTGTTTCGCAGCCTCCACGACCATACAGTGACCTCTTGGGGTTTCACCATTTTTAACTGAGTTTCCTTTGATCTTGAAAGGTAAATAAGCTGTGAGGATGAAAAGATAAGGCTTTGGGGGGAGAGGTGAAAGGGGACCCTGATCGAAGGCAAATAAAACGAGCTTGAAATTGGCCAGCCATGAAAGGAGAAACACACAACTTGATCCAATATGAAAAGTTTGAAGATCAAAAGGGATAATTGAAAATAGAATGAGGACTGGGAAGATTGAGACAAGCCTTGGGAAGCCCTTTGAAATCTTTGATGAAATGTGGTAGCAATAATATAATGATAATATCGTTAAGAACCATAACCTAATCAAGTTCTTGAGCTCACCCTCCATTTTCCTCTACCTTGTATACATAATATGACGGTGTGTATATATATATATATATATATATATATATGTACATACACACACATTTACACATAAAGCACATTGGAAGATTAGGCGTTGCTTGGTATAGGGATCTATCAAAACATGGGAAGTACGTAACTCAACTTTGATTGGTAGGTAGTTAGTGATCCTGCATTTTGGATCACTGAGATTGATCAAATTACTGCCTTAGTTGGAAGATAATAGGATTCCTATCTAAAATGGTAGAAAACCTTTGCCCCATTTAATATTTGAATTAAAATATTAATTTTCCCAATATTATATCCATTTTTTGTTATAATTGTTACATTTTTCACACAAGTATATATTTAATTAAGATTATATTTAACATATATTTTTTCTATTGACATAATTTTAACAGATATGCTTTTGTTTTGTGTTATAGATATACATTTACTTATCTATATATGTTTTTAACTTAATAATTTAATTATACTTCATTATAAAGTAAATATGTTGTTGTTAGTATCTTATCTGAACGTTATTGAATTCATTAGATTGAGTAATGTTAGGTGTGGCTTGAATTTAGAAGTCCTATAAATCCAGTTTCAAACTTGCCAAAAGTTAGGCTCGGATTTCACATGTCAATAAATTAAGGCAGGGCTGGCAAAATGACCGAGATAATGTAAGTGAGATTTTTTAATTCCTAATTTAATCCACCCCTGACATTATTTTCCCATCTAGGGTGAATTGAACAGTACTAACCTAAAGACGTCAGGTGCTCCACGCGTCTTCAAGCTAAATATGAAGACTTCAAAATTGCATGGCGTATTCAGGAAAATGAAGAAGACCCCACGACTATATGACGTCTTCAGGCAAATAGAGAAGACCCCAAGAGTGCACGACGTCTTCATACTAATAAGAAGCCCTAGTTCAAAAAATAATATAGTGGATGATTTATATGTAAAAATAATTTTTCTCACAACCCTATATTATATGTGCAAGGGAGCCCTATAAATCACATGCCAAAAGTTAGGCTCGGATTTCACATGTCAATAAATTAAGGGTGTTTGTACATCATTTTTTAATTAGATGTAAAAAAATAGATAGAGTCAGGGATTTACCTAGGTGGGGTGGACCGCGACGGTCGCCTCCCCTAAAAATTTAAAATTATCATATATTTTAGAATTTTTCTGTATATTTTCTATTAAAAATTTGTTTTCATTCCCTAAAATTTTATAAGTTTAAGTTCACATTCCCTAACATAAAATCATAAGTACGTCCAAGGCAGAGTATAAAAATAGAAAGACTTTTTTATTTTATTTTTTTTATTATTTCAACAATTCAATTTATATATCATAATAGATATAGTTACTACTTTATCCTATAACATATAAATTGAAAATATATATAAAAACGAGAAGTACCAATAAATTAAATGTAACTCTTTTATAGTGTATGGAATATAAATTATAAAAGGTTATATCATATTGCTTTTTTCTGTTCTAGTATAGAAGCTTTTTATGTGGTTTTCCATCTCTATTCGTTTTTTCATAGAATTTGTATAAATTTTATAGTAGTAAATCTAATTTAGTAATTATACAAAAATTTAATTATAGAAAAGTTGATTTTAAATATGTTTAATTGATTGAGTGTAATTATATTTTAATTCATCGTGTTATGTTTTTGTACTACAAATTGTGATTATATAATCATTAAATTTAAATTTTAAAATAATATAATTAAAAATTAAAACTTAAGGGTTAATTTTGTCACAGGAGTAAATTCAAATAAATAATTTAGTCATTGCTTTTTATTTGCACTAATTTTATCCTCGAAGTCATGTAATTACATTAATTCTATCATTTGATCGATACTGATAATTATGATGTTAACGCGATAATTAACTATGTTAACATGACAGTCAACTGTACAAACATTATGATTCACTACATTGATGTGAAGGTCCATGTGTGAATGATGACATGACAAAGAATTAAAATTATCTTTTTAACCAACTTTAAAGGCATAATTAATTTTTTATTGAGTTGAAGAGCATAATTGTTTTATAATTATTTTTTATTGAAAGTTGGGGTTACTTAAAATTTAAGAGAAAAATAAGATACTATGAAATTTTAAAAATATTATTAAAATATATAAAATATATTAAAATGAAAATATTAAAGATAAAAAGTGAAAATTATAAAATTAAAAAGATAAAATATTATAAAATAATAAATTTAAATTTAAATTGTTACAAAATAAAAATATTTATAAATTATTAACAATTTTAATAAAAATATTATTAAAAATATATAAAATATATTAAAATAAAAATATTATACTATGAAGTCTCCTAGATACCCCGCGATATTATAAGGGATATTAGTAGAATTCAACCTAAATTTATGAATCAAAAAATTAAATATCAATGATGTTATAATTTCTTTTTCTTTTTTTGTAAAAATTTTCTTATTCTTAATTATATTTAATCTGATATATAGTATAAATTTTCATTGATCAATTAAAATTGAATATTTTATCAATAACAAAAAGGATAAAGTATATAAATGGTTATCGGACTATAGGATATTATATTATTAAGCCCCTTAACTATTAAAAGTTACAAAATAGTTAGTTGATTATTCATTATGTTCCAAACTCGTCATTTCCCGTTAAAAATTTGACAGCAATCTGAGTTGTACATTAACTTGCTAATTGAGATATGATAAAACATGATCTCATAATCTCAATCGAGTATCATATCTCAGTCAGCATGTTAACGTCCAACTCAGATGGAAGTTAATTTTTAATGGAAAATGATGAGTTTGAAACATAATGAATAGTTGAGTGACAATTTTTTAATTTTTAATAGCCAAGGGACTCAACAAAATAACTTCATATAACTGAGGGGTCATTTTATAACTTTTAATAGTCAAGGGACTCAATAAAATAATATAAAAAAATTAAATGAAATATTCAGTCTAATTTTAGTCACACAGATCGTTATTATTATAGTGATTTAAAAATTATAGATTGATCAAAGGGTCTTCTAATCTTAACATGCAAATGAATAAAAGACAACATAAATTGTGCGTGCGTGAAAGTGGTTAACCATCTCTATTCTTTATTTTTCTTTGGATTAACTACATGGGTGGTTTGTTTTTTTTTCACATTTAATTTTTGATTTTTAAAAAAATAAGATATGGTCATCACGTGTTAATTGTTGTTAATAATTAATATAACATGTGACGTGATAGTTGTTGGTTCATGTTATTTACATATTCTCTCAATTTAGTTATATTTTTAAATAAATTTTAACATAAAATATATATTTATAAATGAAAATAAAAATAAAATATTTTTAAATTAAGTTAATAATAAAGTATATTTAATAAGTCAATATAAAAAATATTTTTTTAAGTTAATATATATAAAATATTATGAATTTAAGTATGCATACACTAAGATATAAAATATATACACCATATTGTCTACTTTAGATCAAGCAATGGTCTTAGCTTAATAGTTAGATACATGTTTAGTTTCCTAAGTGGCCAATGTTTGAATCTTTTTTGTCCCAATTTGTTTGCTTTTGTTTTATTTCAACTAGATGGTGACATGTGTTACTCTTTGATTGGTGAAAATAAATATATTATATTAAATTAAAAGAAAGTTAGTTTTCCAACCGAATGGTGACTCATGGCATGACAATTAGCATCGTTCGATTGGAGGATTAAATTTATTTTAGTTTATTAAAAGTAAGACTAAATTGAGAGAATATATAAATAACAGGATCATATGTGTAATTATATCAAAATATTTAGCTGTTGTTAATGACAGTTAACTCGGGGTGACCAAATATTAATTAAATAAAAATAAAAGTGACCATATCTATAACACCCTAAATCCGATCGAGCTTAAAGTGTAACACTCCAAATTTCGAGCTAATAATTTTGGGTCTACTCAAGAGGTATGTGGACCTCACATAAATTATAATTCAAGTCGTTAGACTTCATTGAGTTGGACTGGGACCAATTAGCCATAAAAACCCAATTAGCCATAAAAAGGGACATTTGCATAGTAGAAAGGTGAAGAGAGACAAGCAGTGCAATTAGCCCATTTCCTTAAAGATGAAAACCTTATATCATTTTTCATCTTCATATTCTCTTCATTTTTTTCTCCTCTTTCTCTCTTCCACCTTCTTCCTCTCCAAGCTATAGCAAGGGTAAGATTTTTTATCCTTTTTATATTTCAAATTCGTCTTAATTAAACCCCAACATCATTGTTTTAATGATCCAAGCTTGAGTTTTATGTTTACAAGAGAAAATTTTGGGTTTTCATCCAAATTTCCAAGGAAAGGATTTTGGCTAAGCAAAGAGCTCAATTTTAGGATTCAATTAGCAAGATAGTGTATTTCTAATCCTTTAGAGTATTAAGTTTCCATAAATTTCAAGAAGTTTCTAATATTTGTATAGTTGAGATTATTAAGGTTTAAACTTGATTCCAATATTAAATAATGTTTTTATAACACTTGACCTTAAATAACTTACTAGAATTTCAGAATCAGTTTAGTAACCAACCCAAGTCATTTAGGATGATTTTGAGTGTTTTCCCAAGCCTAAAAATATTAGTTTCAGGGTTCGAGTATCGATATTGGGATGAACATTATTGATAATGGTTAAATTGGGGATAAAATTAGGGATTTCATAGGGGAGTAACGATACTGCAAGTATCGATACTAAGTCCCCAATTTCGCAACAAAATGTATTTTTTGTACCGATACTCATAAGGGTATCGATAATTGACCCTAGGGTATCGATACTACCCACTTCAGATGACCAAATTCTACTTGTTTAAGGCCCGTAAGAGCCAGGATGATTCATGTGGATAAAACTTAGTCCATAAGGGATGTAAATAGCCAAAGGGGCCGGAGACACCCGTAAGAGTTCGAGCACTAGTGATTGAAGTAGGGTGATTAACCGTTCATTATCAAATAATTGAGAGTATTTAGAATAGATACTACTTTATAATCATCTTAGTTTAATTAAAAATGATAATATTTATTTTACCAAGTTCAAACTGAATTTGGTTTCTCCTTTTAAGTTTATTTAATTAATATTATATTTAACATATACTTTTTCTATTGACGCAATTTTATTAGATATACTTTTGTTTTATGTTATAGATATACATTTTCTTATCTATATATGCTTTTAACTTAATAAATTTAATTATACTTCACTATAAAGTCAATATATTATTACTAATATTTCATCTTAATATTATTTTTTAACAAAAATAAAAACAATTAATTTTATTAGACATAAAAACTATCCGAAAGCACGATAAAAGTTTACAACTAGAATTGTAAACTAAACACATGAGAAAGATATTATCTTATAATCATTAATACAAGAAACTAATCATTAAAGATTAAACATGGATTATACAATGAAAAAGTTAAACACCCGTAAAAACTCAAACAAAAGGAAGATACGAATAGACGTGACTACTACAGTAAATGAATCACAACGTGGGATTAATCTATTGGAAAAACAACAACAAATGTAAATTAAAGCCAAGTACCTTGAAAAAACTATCTAAGGTTGCGTATCCAATCCAATTAAAAAGTATAGAAAAATAAAAGTAATAAAAAACTAAAAAAGAAAATTTATAAAATTAAGAAGATAAAAAATTATGAAATAATAATTTATAAATATATTTTTTTAGACAAATTCCTTTTATTACCCAAGAAGCAGCCAATACACTGCTTCAAGAACAGTTCAATTAGACCAACAGCCAACAACAATCAGGAGAACTGAATCCCCCAACTCTCACAAAGGGCCAAGTTCATAGGATATCTGCTAAATTTTTTCCTATATATTTTAGTCCTCGTAACCTCCTTAATACAATTAACAATTTCACTAGCATCCATCGAGGCCCCCTAAATTACCTACAATTCCTCTCCTCCCATATGTAACATGTATAAGCACACCAAACCACTTTTAGAATGCACACAATCAAAGATTTACCCTTAAGAACAGACACTGCCCATCCAAGCTCCTCATCCCCTCCCCTAACCTCACGATGGACCCTGCACAGTCCGAGTATAATCTCCCAAACTTCTCTAGCAAACACATAGCCAAAGAAAATATGATTTCTCAACTCCTGCACATTCCCACAGTTCCTACAGCCTCCATTAACAACAATGCCGATCCTGCTTAACCTATCAACGGTTGGCAACCTATCAAGAATTGCCATCCAGACAATGACAAAATATGTTTAGGAACATTCATAGAAAATCAGAGCAAGCTCTACCAGCCAACTTTATACTTCCTCACTCTTATCTCATCAAATACCCAATTAACCTGAATCATTTCCCAATTTTCATCACTCCTCAAACTCATAAGTACCTTTGACTATTGTTCATCACTCCCAATTATAATAGGTAGTGCAAAATATTGAATGCATTTACGTAATGGTGGACCCGTTCTTCAACTGTTTCCCTAGGAAGACGTAAATATACAAGGATTGTTAGGAATACCGAATACTTTCCTATCCACTAAGTTTTTTCTCAGATGTAATTGTATGGAAGTACTGTTAGGGGCTTTAATTACATATATAGAGGGTACGAATGAGAGAGATAAATTGTGAATCACTCGAGATTGATTTAGTCAAAACTTGATAAATATTTGACTTGAATAGACTCGATTCGAGTTCAAGCTTGACTCGAGAGTTCTTAACGGATCGAAACGAACTACTTGATACTCGACTCGAAAAGTTCCTGAACAATTTGAAAATATAATATATTAAAATTTTATTTTTTAAAAATAAATTATTAATAATATTAATATTTATGTGCTGATTTTTTTAAATGCATTATAAAATTTTCATGTATTTAAGGTTTAGGTTCGAGTTTGAGTTTGAGGGTTTAATCGAGTTACGTTTAAGATTTTTTTTCCATTTCAAACTTTTACGAGCTTCGGTTCATGAAACTCGACTCATATTAATTAATGTATCATAACTCCCACAGCTACCCTACAACGCAACGTCCCTTTCAGTTTTAGTTTATTTTACCAAAAATGGCCGATCACATTAATTAATGGATAAATATAGAACTAATTATGTTATGCATGAAGTTTTGCATTAGGTGGTGGGATTACAGTTTACCCTTTCAAGAAATGCTGTAATTGCTTAATCATTGAGAAAAGACGGGCCAAAGTTAAAACAAAATCTCCATTAAAAGATGATGGTTAATTGTATGCTATAATCTCACTGGTTTACTGAAATTATGAGTCCGTATTGTCGTGTTCAAATCTATCGAAACTGGTGTACTTAGTGAAAGTGAAAGCTTGTAATTAAGAAACTGACATGATTGACTACAAAGGGAAATGTTTATTTGGAGGTTCATCCACCGATCTCCAGTATGTTAATTATACAATGTTTGACCGGAAAGAATCACACATGCATGGAGGAATCATAATACAATTATGCAGATCCGATGAAGAAGTCGACAATGACATTGAGTTCGTGGATGATCTTCTCATCAACACCATTTCTCAAGAGCTGAGTATAAGATAAGCAGCCCGCGGTGAGAGCTATATTCGCCAACGCCAAGGGCCCTGAAATCACGTCGTGGAGATTGAACTTGCCGGTGGCCACCAATTTTTTCTTCAAGAAGATCTCTATATCAACGAAAACTCCTTGTAAAACGAAGAACCAAGTGACCTCCCATGTCGGGTTTTTGCGGATCATATGGTAATAAACCAGTTCGTGCATCAAACCAGAAGTGACGAACGTTGCAAAAACAGCCGGCAAAGAAGCCCACCTACGTCCGATTATACGCGTAGAAATGGTTTTTACAGGGTCGTATATGGTGGGACGAAGTGCATCGGAGACCCTAAGGTTCCATCTATGACCCCAAAAGTCTTGCAGTGAAGTGGCTCGAACTGGTGTTTTGAACTGTGGCTCGAGTTCCACACCAGGGAGCAGGAACTGGGCTGGGATTGCAGCCACAGCTAACAACAACTGAATATTAAGATAAGTATGGAAGAAGTAAAGGATCAACAAAACATGGTTATGAAAATATTGCTTGAACTTGTAAGAATAAAACAGAAAAACCAGCAATGCAGCTTTATTTGCAGCCTCTAGGATCAAACTGGGCAACTGAAACGGGGTTTCGCCCTTTTTGATCTTGACCGAGTTTCGTTTGATCTTATACGGCGAACAAGCCGCGAGTATGAAAAGATAAAGCTTTGGAGGGAGTGGTGAAAGTGGACCTTGATCGAAGGCAAATAAAAGAAGCCTGAAATTGGCCAGCCATGAAAGGACAAACACATGGGACGTTCCCAGATGGAAAGTGTGCAGATTAAAGGGCATAATCAATAATAGAATGAGGACAGGGAAGATGGAGAAAAGCCTTGTGAATCCCTTTGAGATCTTTGCTGAAATTCGGTAACAATACCATAACGAAAGTGTTGTTAAAACCCACAACACAATCAAGTTATTGAGCTCACCCTCCATCTTCACCATTTTTGCTATATTTGATGAATAATATGACACTATATATAAAGAATTAGACAACTAATTCAAGTAGTTGTGAGTTAAAGCTTTTAGAATTTTATTTCCCCTTTTTCAAAATATAGGTTTGTTTCAATATTTTTGTGTTGTCTTTTTTTCTACATAATGTTCTTTTAATATTTTTGTGTTTTTTTTATGTTTGATTTTTGTCTAGCCAACGGCGGCACTAATATTATTGTTGGTTACCGATCGCTGGTGACTATTAATTCTCTTGTTTTTTCGTATTATGTCTTTTATCTTTTTTGCTTGAGTCTTTTTAATTTTGAATATGATTATCTCTCCATGTGACATGATTTTTCTCTGCTATTGTGGCATGTGTTTTCTCTGCTCTTGTGGCACGATCCTCATCGTTGTTGGTGTATTTTTCGCATAACTTTGTGGTCATTTTGGTTCTCGCACAAAAACCATCACGACATTTATTTTCTAATTGGTTAGTCGGTGGCCATGTATAGTCAGTTTCCCTCTTTTGGTAAAAGGTTGTTGGCTAATGTAATCAGATTGTGTAACGAAGCAGTCTGTCAGATTATTTGGTTCGCTCTCCACTTATTTATCACTTCGTCAAGCGTCTTATTCGACAGAGACAAAGAATTTTTATGAATTATTGGATTTTGATGTTGGTCATTGTTCTCATTAGAAGGTTTTAATTTTCTTCGTATATTTAGTTTTAATTTTTACTTTTGTATGAGAATTTTGGTGACTATTGCATCCAAATTTCTTTCTATATTTTGATGTGTTATAATTTTGATTATTTTCGTTATTAATAAAATTCAATTTCTATTGTTAAAAAAATACTAAAATTTGAAAAAAAAATTAAAAAATAGTTAAGATTATCTCTTAGGCTATGGGAGATAAAGGAAGAGCACTTGGTAGACTTTTATTTGTGCCAAAGAATTGAATTTATGATAGCCTGCAGGTGTTTTGCATTATTTTTAAAGTTAGGGTTAAACTACAGATTTAACATATTAACTATCATTTTTGTTTCTTTTTGATCATTTAATTATTTTTTAAAAGTAATATCTAACCTTTAATTTTAGTTTCATTTTGATCATTCATCATTAAAAATTTAATAGTGATATTAACGTGCCAACATAAAATTTAATAGTGATATTAACGTGCCAACATAAGATACTATCATGTCATCATTGATTTAAAAAAAAATACAATGTCAATAGTTCTGTCGATTTTTTAACGGTGGGTGATCAAAATAAAACTAAAATGCAACGTCACGTATGATTTTGAAAAACAAATCGGTGACCAAAACTGAATGAAAGTGATAGTTGGGGCATTAAATGTGTAGTTTACCCTTAAAGTTATAAAGTTTATATAATATTTTTAATATATATAGTATAATTATATCATTTAGCTTTTAAATTAATGAAAGCCTGCCATAAAAATAAAATTACCCTTAAAAACCTTTTTGACTAAAATATATAAAATTTAAATATCATATTTATTATATATTATGTAAATGGAATTAATAGCTTTTATAACTCTGACACTTTTTCTAATCTCCTCTGTATTTATGTTGTAGACAATATTAAATATATAGTTAAGAAAATACGTTATCAGAAATGTTAATATATTTTTTAATATTTTCGGTAAAATACTACCTAAAACATTATTTTTTTACTGGAAATATTAATTTAGCTACCTAATTTACGATAGAAAAAATAACATTTTAGGTAGTGCCCAATATTAATATTTCTGGTAAAAAAAATAATATTTTAAGTAGCGTTTTACTAGAAATGTTAAGCATTTTAGATAACGCCCAATATTAACATTTCTAGTAGAAAAAAATAATGTTTTAGATAACACTTTACCGGAAAAAATACATAACTTAGGGAAATAGAAAAAACGAATTTTGTTTATATTACAAAGAAAAACACATGGTTTTCAGAACCGGACTGGTTAGCGAACTGGTAATACTACCGGTTCACTGGTTCAACCGGTCGAATCAGTCCGACCGGTCTGAAGAATCGGATGACGTCATAATTATTTAAAAAATTAAATAAAAATACCAAAAATATTTAATAAAAAATAATTTTTTATATCACAAGTCATATTCAAAGCAAGTCATAACATATATATAAGTTAAAAACCATAAAATCAAGTGAAACAAAATGATTCAAATTAACTACAACATAATATTTAAGGTAAAACATATTAAATAATAAATATAATTATATAACTATAATAAAAAAATAAATTTGGGATTAAAAAATCATAATAAAATGATATTGTTTGGTTTAATTTTTTTTTAAAAACAATCTCACATGACTAAGAAACATAGAAGAGCATCCCAAAAGTCTAAAGAGTAAAAATATGAGAACAAAACAATCTCACATTGCTAAGAAACATAGAAGCGCATCACAACTAACTTCTATAAATAATAGATGTAATTTGGCATTCAAAATCATGGAGCCTTTTGGTGAGCATTGAGTGAACTATTCTTTCACTTCAATCAAGCTCGAATTTTAGGCTTCAATCGAGCTTCTAATTTTTTTTTTTTGAGTTCAAGCCTTTTTGAGTTCAAGTTTCAATATTATATTTCGAGTTTGAGTTCAACTTGATAATTTTTAGCTTGTGAGTTTGAGTTGAGTTGAGCTTACTTTTAAAGTTTTCAAGTTCGAGTCGAACTCAGTAATACTCGAGTTCGACTTGGCTCGTTTAACAAACGACGTTGTTTGGTTTAATTTTTTTTAAAAAAAAAAAACAAAAATCTCGGTTTTTTCTGGTTTTCAGCCGGTCTGGTTCGAACGATTCAGCGGTTCTGACTGGTTCACTAATAACGGTTCAACTGATTTAGATTGAACCAGACTAAACAACGGTTCTCGATTGAACCGACCGGTCCGATCCGATTTTCAAAACAGAGGAAAAACATAATATTATGCACATCAACAAAATAAAATATAAAATTTTTATTAAATATAATCGCTACTTATTTTTCTTCTTTAAAAAATATAACACTTGTGGGCCAACACCTAAATAGAATAAAAGTAACATAAAAAGTAGGGAAATTGGCATTACAATAAATAAATATAAAACAGTTAGGAGATTGAGACGGGAATAAGATGAGTAGTTGGATAATGAATTAACACAAACAACTTTATATAATATTTTAAATATAATTATAAAGCATATAAAATTTAAATATCATATTTAATATATACGTAGCTAACTCTGACAATTATTATAATCTCTTCACCTATAAAAGCCGATGATTTTATTGTGAAAAGTGGGGAAAAAAAATTAAGATTAGCAAACGTCACTGCTAATGCCCAATAGACGGCATACCTTACGATAAACAGGTATAATTTCATAGATTTTACATCATACTCGTTTTAATTGGGGTGTGGATGGATCTAATTTTAGTGAGTAGTTAGTGGGTGTGGATTTAGAAAGTGATACCCGTCGCGGGTAGTGGGCAAGTGATGGGTTTGAGATCTTACCTGCCTCGCATCTGCCCGCTCCACATTCGTCTGCCCATTAAATACCCATTAAATTTTGGATAATTATGAATTTAGGTATAATTTTAGAGACTAATTTATAAATCTTAATATTGTATGAGATATAATTTATAATTTAACCAAATATAAGGTATAATTTTAGAGACTAATATTATAGTTCGTAATGGACGTATTTATTTTATGTTTGTTGATTATGTATAATTTAAGGTTGTTGTCATGCAGGTTTAGCCGAATACGTCTTCAGTTGGGTAGTAGGTGTGGGGATGGATTTAAGAATGTACCCGCATGGGTGGGTGTGAATTTAAAAAACTTTACTCATCATGAGTGGTGGACGAGTGGTGAATTTAAAAATATTAAATGAATATAAGGATAGGAGAGGAGTATCCGCTCCCGACGTGCAATCATTGTGCTGGGTGGGGGGGGGGAACAGAGAGCCTATGTGACGGAAATAATAAAACAGTTTATTTATATTACAAAGAAAAAAACAATAATATAATTGTTAAATTCATAGAAAGAGAGTAAAAGAATTCACCAAATATTCATTTATTAAGCACTACTACTAAAATAACTTTACAAGTACACTATATACTAGTTCACAATTCTAACCAACTCCTGTAACCTCCTCAACTACTTCAACTAACCACCATTACTCAGTACACTCCCCTCTCGGATAAAAGAAATTATACTGTTGAACGCCAATGCTTTAGTCAGAAAGTCTGCAAGCTGGTTTTCTTGTAGTACAATAGCATGTGATTGACCTCCTAGTCATCAAACAAAACATTTCATATGCTAATGGAGAATGGGAACATATGGCAAAAGTTTTATATGCTAATGTTGTTGGGAGTTTGATGAATGCGATGGTGTGTATGAATCCTCACATTTCGCAAGCAGATCAAGTTGTGAGCATGTAGATGTATGATCATAGAAAAAAAAACATTGGCAAGGTACATGTTGGAAAATCGCTCATTTGGCCCTTGAGCTATTAAGTTATTTATAAGTTTAGTTATTGAAACTTAACTATAAATAGACCTAATTATCTCCATTTGAAATTATCCCAAAAATTATCTCTGACATTTGTTTTTCTTCATTCTTCCACTTTGTAATATTTTGGGAATTTTGAGAAATTTCATTTGTTGTAATATTTTATTGATATTAAAGTTATCATCTGTTGGTGGTACTCAAGAAGTAGACGCTATTTTATTGAACCTCGTAATTTTGATCAATTGTGAAACTATGTTCGTTTAAAAAATAACCATATTTCCCAACAAAGATGTAACTAGTGAAAATGAAAACTTGTAAGAAACTGACATAATTGGCTTCCAGATGGAAATATTTATTTAGAGGTTCATCCGATAATATAAAAAAAGTTAGTTGTACATTCTTTATCGAAAAACAATCACACATGTATGAAGAAATCATATAACTTATGCAGATCCCTTAAAAATCTCAACAGTGACATTGAATTCGTTGATAATCTTCTCATCAGCACCATTTCTCAAGAGTTGAGTATACGATAAGCAGCCAGCCGTGAGAGCTATATTTGCCAACGTCAAGGGTCCTGAAATGGCCTGATGGAGCTTGAACTTGCCGTTGGCCACCAATTTTTTCTTCAGAAAGATCTCTAAATCAACGAATAGTCCTTGTAAAACGAAGAACCAAGTGACCTCCCACGTAGGGTATTCGCGGATTATATGGTAATATATCAGTTCATGCATCAAACCCGAAATGACGAATGTTGCCATAACAGCAGGATATGAAGCCCACCTACGTCCGATTATACGTGTAGAAATGGTTTTTACAGGGTCGTATATGGTCGAACGTAGTGTATCTGAGACCCTACGGTTCCATCTATGCCCCCAAAAGTCTTGCAGTGAAGTGGCTCGAACTGGTGTTTTGAACTGTGGCTCGAGTTCCACACCAGGGAGCAGGAGCTGGGCTGGGATTGCAGCCACAGCTAACAACAACTGAATATTAAGATAAGTATGGAAGAAGTAAAGGATCAACAAAACATGGTTATGAAAATATTGCTTAAAGTTGTAAGAATAAAACAGAAAAACCAGCAATGCAGCTTTATTTGCAGCCTCTAGGATCAAACTGGGCAACTGAAACAGGGTTTCGCCCTTTTTGATCTTGACCAAGTTTCGTTTGATCTTGTACGGAGAACAAGCCGCGAGGATGAAAAGATAAAGCTTTGGAGGGAGTGGTGAAAGTGGACCTTGATCGAAGGCAAATAAAAGAAGCCTGAAATTGGCCAGCCATGAAAGGATAACCACATGAGACGTTCCCAGATGGAAAGTGTGCAGATTAAAGGGCAGAATCAATAATAGAATGAGGACAGGGAAGATGGAGAAAAGCCTTGTGAATCCCTTTGAGATCTTTGCTGAAATTCGGTAACAATACCATAACGAAAGTGTTGTTAAAACCCACAACACAATCAAGTTATTGAGCTCACCCTCCATCTTCACCATTTTTGCTACATTTGATGAATAATATGACACTATATATAAAGAATTGGACAACCAATTCAATTAATGAAAAGTACGTAGACCTGTAAATGAACTGAACGTTCAACGAACCGTTCATGAACCGTGCGGCGGGAAGTTCGTTTATGTGCGTTTATTTATTAAATGAACGAACATGAACAAGATTTTGTGTTCGTTTAATTAAATGAACGAACATGAACATAGGTCTCGTTCGTTCATTTACGTTCGTGAACGTTCGGTTATGTTCGTTCGGTTATGTTCGTTTATATTCGTTCGGTTATGTTCGTTTATGTTCATTCATTTATGTTTAACCCAATATTCTTAAATAAATTTTGGTGACCAATTTGTAAGTATCTTAAAAATATTAATTAATCTGATATTCTGATGACCAATTTATGTTCCTATATTCATTTTCCCCCTTTTTTCCCAAACCCTAGTATTCACTGGAGAGTAGAGACGATCACTGGAAGCTTCAAAACAAGTTATATTATAGTGCAATCTGAAGTTTTACAAGTCTGTTTTCATCTCTTTCTTTGTTTTATTTGGCTTAATAGTTGATATGTAAAGTTATTGTGGGTATCTTCACATCTAAAACTCAAGAAAACATCATACTTATTTCTAGAAATAGATGGGAAGATAAATGTAATAATCGAAAGTATATGAGCATCAGTAAAGAGAAAAATATATAGAATTTGCCATAAAACAAAACAAAAGTTTCTATGCAATTTCTGAAAAAGAGTGTAATAGCGGAAGTAATGGGTTTTCCAGGAAGAGCCCATTAATAAGTAGAAAATACATTTTGATAATGAACTTTTATTTTCATAGTTCTTGTGTGACCTTTAGTTGTAGAGTAGACTTTAGGTATGTTAAAATTTTTGAATGGTGGTTTAACAATAATATCAGTTACAATATGTAGTATCGAAGGGATTTCGAATCTATGTTATTGCCTTGTAGTCTAATTTGTACCGTTCGAAATCTTTATGCTGTTAAATTTTCTACTCTGCCAACAGAAATGACCATTATTAACAAACCTCACTAAAGTCTGACATTGATGTCACAAAACTTTTAGCCATCGAATTTATTAGAATAACGTAGTGGAAAATGATTGTTCATATGTAATCATGGACCACTAAGATAAATGTTATAGCGTTAAATTAAAGTCGTGTAAATCATTTAATATCTTTAAAAGATCGATCGAAATATTTGATATCTTCAAACATTTCATCACTGCTAATCAGCTCTTACGCTATTTATCACTGTAGATTTGGTTGATTTGCATTGTCGACTATTTTTCATGAAAGAACAATGGAAGGTAGGGTCTCCAACGTTTATGTTCGTTTATGTTCGTGTTCATTTATGTTCGTGTTCGTTTATGTTCGTGTTCGTTTATGTTCGTTTATTTATTAAATGAACGAACATGAACAAGTTATATTCCTTAATAAACGAACATGAACAAAAAAAAATTTGTTCGTTTATGTTCGTTTATTTATTAAATGAACAAATATGAACATACCTCCGTTCGTGTGCGTTCAGTTCGTTTACAGGCCTAAAAGTACGTATTTGGCTATGAGAGCGAATAAGAAGAGTATGTCGTAGGTACGCTGTTATCAGTACCACTTTCATTTGTGCCGAGGAATTGAAATAAATATTATCGTGATTCGTGATTTTTTGCGGTTGTTTTGCACAATATTAAAAGCTGAAAAGTTTTTTGTAATATTGTTAATATATGTATATTGTATTAGTACAGTAAACGAGACAAGTCAAGTTCGAGTAAGTTGAGTTTAACTCGATTTGAAAATTTTAAAATAGAGTTAGACTCAATAAGAAATTTCGCGAGCCTAATATTTTCATGCTTGATTCGAACTCTAAATCATAGAATGAAGCTAGTAAAAGCTCGAAAAAAAAAACTTAAATTTAACTCAACGAAAGCCTCAAACTCAAATCGAATTTAAACCTTAAATAAATGAAACCCTTATATTGCATTATGTGTTAATATTATTAATACTTTTTTAAAATAAAATTTTAATATTTTTTATATTCAATCTGCTAACGAGTTTTTCGAGTCGAGTATCAAGTAGCTCTTTTTGGCTCGTTAAAAACTCGAGTTGAGCTCGACCTCAAGTCTAGTTCATTTGAGTCGAGTATTTATCGAGCTTTAACTGAGTTGATCTCGAACAACTCGCGATCTGTCTCGTCTCATTTACATCTTTATATAGTATAATTAAAACATATTTAATTTTTTTAAATATTTAAAATTTAAAAATAATATTTATTATATATGCAAATTACAGCTAACTCTGACACTTTTCCTAATCCCTTCACCTAGTAATGCCTTCGATTTTATTGGGAAAATTAAAGGTTAGCAAATCGTCCATTGCCAATGGTAGCTGAGATGAGACACCACATGGAGCAGTCAATGTGATACAGACGATAAGTTAGGCAAATAAAAGCAGTTAATGGCATGACAAGTCCTCAAACTATGACTCTCATTTCATGTTAGTCTTAAAACTTTTTTAATGTTTTAATGTCAATCTTAATATTCTAAGGGTCATATTGGTATAGCTTTTGAAAAGTGACACTTAAAAGTGCTATAAAAACAAATTTTTAAAAGTATTGTACAATAGCACAGTTTAAAATTTAACTGTTTCAGGTTGCTGTTAAAAAAATGAGTTTGAAGAGGTAAAATGTTCATTATAGATACTATGTTGTAAATTAAAAATATAGCATTTAAATTATCTTTACACTTATATATGAATCGTATCAATTAAAACTATAATAAATTCAAAAAAAATATTATTATATATGAAATTATATCAATTTAAACTATAATAAAAATATAAAAAACAAATAAAAATATATTTTATATATGTCACTATTAATAATTTTAATATATAAATCATGAATTTATTTATTATTAAATAATTAAAATAAATTATTAAAAGTAATAAATTATTTTTAAGGATGTTAGCATTAAATTATTAAAGCAAAATATAAATACATAATTGAGTAGAGCCCATGCATTAGTAAGAGTAAAATTATAATTTAATTTTAAACGCAAAGTTAAAAATGAAAAAAACTAAAAATCCTAACTTTTACTTTGGTTTGAAACTACCGTTTTTACCGTATTTTCTTTCATTTTTTCGTTTGACATTGATTTTGCAGTCAAAACCAATAGTATTATATCTTCTTGAATTTCACAAAAAGTTAAACTTAGCTCTCATCAAGCCATGAAATAAAAACACCAAAAAATGGACTTAAAGTCTTCCAAGCTTCACTCTTTGGTCTTTCTTTTTACCTTGGAGTGTCTTTGTTGGTTGATTTTTCTTTGTATTTTAATGCACAACCACCTCCTCTCCACCAAAATGAAATTATAAATTGAAGCACCCAAAACTATTAATAATCATTTAATTCACAATTTGATACTCTTGAGGTTTAATTCACAATTTGATATATATATATAATTCACAACCACATGTTCTCTATTTATATCATATTTACTATATTAAATGGATATATATATATATATATATATATATATATATAGAATGTCTATTTTAACCAATAGTATTATTTAATTGAGGTTTCTTATTTTTTACTTTTAAGATACACATATTTTCTCATTCTGCATTCTAAATCAAAATTGTACTAATTTGCAAATTGAGCCTTTTGATTGATGTTTCTTTAATGAGATTATAATTAAAATTTATTTTGTATCAAATTTAATTAAAATAATACTGTAATTAGAAGCACCCACCCACCCATACCCTCTAGGATATATTTATGTATTTAATGTCCTTGATAAAGACGACTCCTAGAAATTGGGATTTTATTGAAAGAGCTGAAAATCCATTTATTGGGCAACCGCTTATGGATAGTACTTTCAATCATTGTAAGGATACAAATACGAAGTGAAAGGGTACCTATATTAGTAAAATTTTAATTTTAGTCCCTTTAAAATGTATTACACATAATTAGTAAATAAGAAGTATTTTAAATAATTTATTAATGATCTTATACTCCGGCACAAGATCGGATACATACATACATACATACCCATTATTTTAGATAAGATGTTAAATATAGTTCAATATATTAAAGGAAGAGAAAAAAATAAGAAATTTTGCATATCCATTATATCCTCGATATGAGGATCAAGCTGGCGATTCTGCTGACGTTTCCCCAGCTTCCTCGAGACATGGTTGTTCTTCTTCACCTCCTCGGTAGCAGTTTCAGCTTCCTAAACACAAATTAAGCAAAACAAGCAAAGATGTAAACAGAAACACTCGGCCTGATATTAAAAACACCCAGGACAGGTCTTTATTCTCGACCATACAGTACTACTCTGGATTGATCCATAATTTAAACTTTTAGGAACCCAAGTTGGAGAAGGCGCAGACACCAAGAGAGATGTATATGCAGCATAATGATAATAACCTCTGGGTCAAACAATCTGATAGTGTGTTCAAAACCAGTTGAGACAAGTGGAATGAAGCATGTCAAGGTGCATGCAATGAGGGATCATATCAAGGT
Organism: Hibiscus syriacus; assembly: GCF_006381635.1. Lineage (NCBI taxonomy): Eukaryota > Viridiplantae > Streptophyta > Magnoliopsida > Malvales > Malvaceae > Hibiscus > Hibiscus syriacus. The sequence continues at coordinate 733,629 of NW_024063114.1, read as the reverse complement.
TCAATTACAACAAGACACAGACATTAAAGCAAGAATATTAACCAAAATGACTGACGGATCTAATGGTTGAAACATCAACAGATGAGTGATCTACAGAAACAGTATCCATGTGACCCGAATGTAAAACAAACATTCCCTAGTTCTCCTTCTTTCTTGGCAGCTGCAGCAGCCGATGGTTTCTTCTTGCGGCCAATGTCAACACCATAGTGCTGGAGATACCACTGCTTGAAGGGAGCAGCATCAACTTGAACAATAACACTCTTCACCTGACCTTGAGTACGGACCAGCTCATTGTTGGATGCATTGTACACAACATCCAAGATTCTGGTCTTACGGGTCACCGACTCACTTCGCCATGAGCAGTTCCCGGTATCAAGCATCAGAGCACGCCACTTAACGTTTCCACCACGAACCCTAATCCTCCTGTCTTGTTGCTAGACAGTTTTGTATTTGCAGGTTGCCTTCCAAGCTCATACCTTAAATAATAAAACAGCAAAGCCTAAAAAACTAGATAAACCAAGATTGAAAACACTAAAAACAATACAATATAACAAAGGAAAGTAGGAAAATCTCAGGCATATAAAAAAACAACAAAGGATCACCTTTTACATCTAAAAAATATCCCAATAAAGCTCACTAGGATTGTTCTAAAATTGAAATGAAATAATGCTAAATCTAAAACTAATGTCCAAAAACCAGAACACAATGCAAGTAAAATTAGAAGAACAAAACCCATTTTTAATCATTCTAAATAGATCAACTTTCTAATCAAGAAAAGTATAGACACAAAAAATAAAGGAAATAGAGGGTTTCACTCATTACTTTCTCTTCTTCCTCCAAGCCTTCTTCTTTCCACCAGTGGCACGCCTCTTGTGCATTGAATCACGAGAAATGCCTATAATAAAAAGACATTAAACTCATTAAGCAAGAAAACTGATTAGATAATTACATAATTCAAAGAGATGTATGCAAAATTAGAGGAATTTGAGACATACCCATTTTGGCTGAACAAAAGAAAGTTCAATGCCTCCTCGTTCTTTTATTTTATTTATTTATTATTAGTTTTGTGTGTGTGTGCAAGGTTTATACGAGGAAAAACCCTAGTGTTCATGAAATTACTTTTATATCCTCTGTAGATTTTGGTATGGTTAAAAGTTTCCTTGTGGGTAATGTAATTAATGAGCGAGTATCTTTGGTCCAATAAAATGTTCTGCTTCATGATTAATTAAAGCCTAATTACTTGGGATGCTTTATATCATGGCCTTGAAAAAGAAATTAAGGGTCGGTTTCTTTCAGGGAAAATAAATTTTAAAAAATAAATTTTGTATTACATTTCTTGAAAGATATTTTATAAAATAATTTTATGATGTTTAGATGATATTGTGTAAATCAATATCGTCTGGTTGGTAATTTTTTTAAAATTATTTATTATAAATATCAAATACAATAAATAATATTTTTTATTTTTAAAATATTAGAGTAATTTACTTAACATTATTTATGTCAATATTATTCTTAAAATATTATATCTATAATTTCATAAATAAAAATATTAATTTTGTTAATAATTTATTTTATATTATTAAAATAAAAGTATAATATTATATATTATAATAATAACATAATTATAACGTTACAAAATATAATATTATATTATTAAAATTATCAATAAATATAATTTAATAATTAATATTTTTGTTAAAATAATACTAAAAGAATATATTACTATTAAATATATAAAATAATAATGTTTAAAGTGTTTATAATGTGAAGTGAAATGTTCGTAAAATAATTTAAAAAAATCAGATCGTAAGTTATTTTCTAGAAATTGCAAAATAAATTCAGTTGACTAAGAAAATTAATTACATTGACCATTTAATTTCCACCAACGAAACACTAGAAAATGAAAAAAAAATATTTTCCAAAAAATCAATTACAATGTAACAAACATACCTTAAATACAACAAGAGTTAATTAAGTCAGACGTGCTCGTATTATATCATTCATTTTGTATTATTTTGCAAATTTAAATTATTTTAATTTTATATTTAAATTATTAGTTTATTTTAATCAAATTCCTTTATTAATAAAAGTGTTAATGAATTAGTTTATTCTAACTAAATTACATTACATTAGACTAAATAATATTGGTAAGTTGAAAGTATCGTATAGTTATCTAAATTGATGATTGTGGCCAATTCATTAGATTTGATAACGGAGATTAAGTGCCATTTTTTTTGTTGCCCAAAGCTTCGTCCTGGCTAACTTGGACCAACTCGAGTCGCACACCCGATTTTGGTGGGTAAATCTCCCAACAGAGATTTCTGTATTCACAGTGACTCAAACCTAAAACCTTGATCGAGTGCCATTTGCATACAAACATATGGTCTTTTAATAAGCTTGGTAACCAGACAGACCATAAATGGGATGCAACAGCACGAGAAAGAAGCAATTTCAGATTTATGCTACCAAAATCTTCAAATCTCAAACACTTGCTAAATTCTACAAATGACAGGAAAAATAAAAATGCCCTGTAGGAAACCTTCATTTGGATTTTACCAAGGACTTGCAGGACGAAGAAAGTGCCCCTTTCACCTCATCTGGAAGAGGGTTCGAAAGAGATAGTGCTAAAGGATGAGGTCCCGCGTGGTGAGCGTTTCCGTTTCTCGCAAAAAGCGGATGTGCCAGCGCCGGCTGCTGTTTGTTAAGCCCTTCGATGATAAATGAGAAGGCCCCCAAAGGTGAGACAGCTCTATAGAAGTGCTTGGGGTGAACCTGCATAACCATTTCAAGCAAAGATGAGGTTGAAGCTGAAACCTATACTTTTACCGGAAAAGAATGAACCTTGAGGTTCTCGTTCTCGTACCTGCGATACTTAGAGTAAGTCCAGTGCAACATCGGGCTACACCGGCATTAATAACTGCAGAGAAAGATAACATTACTATATGCAAACCAAGCACCAAAAAAAGGGCAATGTTACCCTGGATTTTTACAAAGGCATACCGTCATCTTTTCACCGCAGCCTCTTCAGAAAGCAAACAACCAAACTGTGTACGCAGCAGTGGCGGATCTAGAAATTAAAAAATGGGGGTCCAAAATTTTAATACTCTATTCTAAAAAAAATTGGATATGCAAATTTTCTTATTTTTTTTCTATTCCTATTAACAAATTAAACTAAATTTAACACTTTTCTCAAAATAATGGGTGTGCAATGGCTCCCCTAGGGAGCCATGTACATCCACACCCGCCCCTGGTACGCAGGACAAAACTGCAAACGTCTATAAAGAAATTGGAGATTTGTTGAGGGAAAAACTAAAAAGTTAACAGCAGTATTTAAGGATCCTGAGATTCTCATACCTTGGCATAAGATCCTGCTTCCAAAAAGGATCCTTTAAAGCCTTTCTTTTTAATCAGTCCCGAACCTAAGACAGACGGAAAAAGATAAAATTAAAAAAGGTATTGACTTGATTTCAAGCAGGGATGAACTGAGGGAGCTAGCAGGGATGGTCGTGAAAATTTCAAAATCTCATATAATTTAATTTAAGTATTTTCTATTGATAATCTGTTTTCGCCGCTAAGTAAATGTCCGCCCAAAAGGTAACTCGGTCACTATAGGCCAAGTCCCAACCTTGAAATGCCAGCCAAAGTCATGACATCGAACATGCATTTTTTGGACAACCTAGAACGTAAAAGACTCGGATCTTTTGAAGTCCTAGAGTTCCCAAAGGGGTAATGTTCAAGCTTAAAGATAGGGTAGTTAAAGAATCCCCAAAGGAAATTGTGCAATCAATATCACAATTCGAAATGCTGAAAAACAGAACAATCCATTGTTCATATATACTATCTTCTCCACTCAACCGCCGTTAATATCCCATATGAGTTTCAACTCCTATAATATGGTAAAAAGTTTATATGACCAAATCTAAAAAAGAGAAAAAAAAAAGGTTTTTGATCTGGTTCGAGATTGAACAAACTCCACAATAACAAATAACATCAAAATTAATCTCACCCAGAAATTCAATGAATTCTTTTCAAAAAAAAAATCCATACCTTCGTTATTTACCGAACTTTCCAAGAACGTCGAGAAAACCAAGAGAAAGAAGAAAATAAAAACATCAGATATTTTCAATCTAAACGTGAAAAATAGTACCGTAGCCAAAGATGGAGCCCATGAAGGCACCGGCGGTGGAGTCTCCCGCGAATTGGAATAGGCATACGGCAGGGGAATTGGAATTGGTAGGAGTTGGGATTATAGCTTTTGAAGGATTGGGAATAAGGTTCGTTCCAATGTCAGATTCAGCAGAAGAATTTGGAGAATCCGAATCAGCCATTTCTGTCCTAAAAACAAGGGGGTGTATACGAGCCGAATCGAGCTCGAGTATTACTATGTTTAACTCGAATTCGAAAACTTTAAATGTAGGATCGACTCAACTCGAAAATTCGCGAGCCTAAAATTTTCAAGTTCGACTCGAATTCGAAAGATAATATTGAAACTCGACTCGAACTCGAAAAGACTCGAACTTAATTCAAACTTGAACTCGAACTCGAATTTGAACCTACAAAAATCTTATGTTACATTTAAAATATATAAATAATTTTCTCTTTAATCAATCATCACCTATACATTTTTTATGATAATATAAACTAATTTCAAAAACTTTATAAAATGCATACAAAAGTAGTTATGGTTGTAGAACATGTTCTAAACACATAAGATCAAACATGCGCCCACAACATACACCTATTTACATTTAGGTTTAAGGTTTATATTTTAGGTCTTAGGGTTTGGAGTTTGAGATTTGATATTTAAGGCTTAGGTTCAAGGTTTAGGTTTTATGATTTTATGATTTAGGGTTTAGGGTTTAATGAAAATAAAATGATTTGTTTAATCATTTTATTAGGATTCTCATGTATAGTTTATGTTCTGGGTGAGGTATTATCACCTCGGAATGGAATTCATCAAAAACTTGTAGCCTAATTAATATATGAAACTATCAATTCATTGGTATGGCTTAATGCAGTTGTAGATGACGAACTGCAATGGGTTGAGTGGAGTTGATGACAATTTTGCTATTTGTTTATATGGTAAATCAATTTTGGAAAGTGATAAGTAAATTTTTCTTGTATATTTTTATGATGACTGATTAGTCTGTAGGATGAGACTTCTAGTGAGTCTTATTTTTCCATCATTCTATATTTGTATTCAAGTTTAGCTGTGAACCATCAAGCTCTTTTTTATATTTGTAAATTCTTATAAGTCTAATTAAGTCAGTTTAACAAAATTTCAAATACTTGATATCTTGATAGAAGAAGCCATGCAGTTATTTACTTTTTTTCATTTCTGATTTAATTGTCGAACACCGACAATATGTAGTTTGTTACTTTGTTGCTAGGCCACTGGTGTGAGCATGCTAAAACTTAGCAGCGAAGTCTTTCTTTTAGCATTTTATGATCTTTTTGGTCATCCAAAATTTCAAACAGTAGATTAAGACAACTGTAAATTCACATTCAATGTGCATATATGTCTTAGTGAAAGGAATGTGATGGATTAGTGAAAGGAGAGAGAGAGCATACTTGGTTTGATATATATTTTTTAAATTATTAATATTTAAATTGAATCGTATTTTTTTATTATATTATATTTATTATCAAATAAAAAATTAGTTATGAGGTAAGTACAATATAGTATATTTATATTAAATGCTAAAACCCTTGATATTTATGATATTTGAACTCGAAACCTCAAAATATAACAACAATTTAAAAAATTAGTTAATACAAATATTATCATAAGAAATATATTAAATATTTGTCATTAGATAAATAATTTTTTTTTATTAATTTAAAATAAATATAAGAAAATTTATTCAAAAATAATTTTTAACCATTTTCAATTCAAGAATATTTATTCATCAATAATGTATTTTTAATATATTTTTAATAATGTAATTTTAAAAAATCTAAAATTATAATATAACATTTTTTTTGAGCTGCTCACAAGCTTTTCGAGTCGAGTATCGGGTAGCTCGTTTCGGCTCGTTAAGAACTCGAGTAGAGTTCGAGCTCGAGTCGAGTCCATTCAATCCGAGTATTTATCGAGCCAAGATCAAGTCGATCTCAAGTAACTCGTGATCTGTCTCGTCTCATTTACGGACCTACTAAAAACTATCCGTCATTTCTCCCTCTCTCAACGTAGCTATCTTCTTTTCTCTTTGGAAGAAGCCCGATATTTAGTTTCTTCTTTCTTTTTAGGGTTAACTATTTAAATACTACCGACCTAAATGTAGACTCAAAAATAATATTCACATTTTTATTTTGTCAATTTTAATATTAACATTTATATTTAATTGTAATTATATTACTCCACCGTTAATCTATTAACGACATGATAACATGACATTATGTGCCATGATGATATACCTTCATCTTCTTCATCAATCCAAATTTATAGATGTCAATTAACTAATATATTATTTTCTTTAAAAAAAACTAATATATATGTTAAGTACGATTTGTATACCTTATCTTCCTCATCAATCCAAATCCATAGATGTCAATCAACTGCTCGGCCATATGCTAAGCTCGAGATTGTTGATTTGGGTTCCAAGTTCAACACCCAATCTTTAATGGCTTTTATACTTTTCAATGCATTTGAGTCGATGCTAAATTAAGAAAGAATGTAGGTTGAGAAAATGTTAACCACTGGAGTACTTTAAATTTTAAAAAAATCTTTGCTCTCAATGTTTGTTCCAAACGAAACAACTCATTACCATCGTCTATAGCTTCTCCGTCACTGAACTACGAAGCCGCCATTCAAGGTTAAAGCAGCCACATTGCAACTTATAGGGCTCGGGGGTTCCGGTTAATTTCCGAGTGCAGACACCTGCAAATTTCAATAGTCAAGAAACTTCATTATCTTCTTAATACCATTAAGCTAAAAAGATGTAAGCTAAAAAGAGGAAATGAGGCACTATGCATGCCGTGTTTATGTTTGATTACTAAAAATGTAAAAGACCAGTTTACTATGCCACAAGAAACCATCCTAAACTTCAACAAAAACAAATTGTGTTTACATAAATGAATTTAAAAATGTAAATAACAATAGGGGTAAACTAATCCAAATCATTTAATGAATTACCGGATTGTTGGGAAAGTTAGTTCCATTGTTCTGCAAGTTGATTGATAATTTCACTGAGTTTGACATTTTGTCAAGCTGTTGATTGGCATCACTGAAGTTATGGATTTGAATCGATGAAGAAGATGAAAGTATACAACTACTATTAAACATATATATTAGTTTTGTTAAGAATATAACAAGTTCTTAATTTATCTTGGTGGCTGGGTGTTTGACATTTGTTCATGAAGTATTTAGTTCAAATCCCATTGAAATCAATTTTTCATCAAATGGATTCTAATAAAACGACGTCATTTTGGGCTTTTGGTGAGGGATCCACATCATCACCGTCACGGCACAAAATTACCATATCATCATTGATGTTAATGGATTAACGGCGAATTGGTATAATTGTAGCTAAACATAAACATTAGTGTTAAAATTGTCAAAATTAAAATGTCAGTGACATTTTTGAACCCGCGCTTAAAGGTAAGTGGTAATTGAAGTGGTTAACCCTTCTTTTTATCTGTTTATTTTTCTTAAACTTCCTGTACTATTTATCAACTTTACAATCATTGGAATTCTAAATTAATCAAAGCATACCTTAACACAGATATCTATGAATAAAAAGAATAACTTACATGATAAACAATATTTGGTCACTGAGTTTGAGATACATACTTGTACCCGACACTCATATATAGTGTCCCAGAAGCATAGTATACATATTTGTATTATTTTCCTTTTGACCAAAGGAGGGTCTGATTTCTTCGGATGAATTAGTAATGTTCTTGATATATTGCTCCAAATTCAGCTCTCCATGTCTGATCATCATCATATGGAATTGCACTGCTGTTCTGCGTTGCTACATCCGAATCCTCCCGGTATAATGGTTGCAGTGCAGATTCCGGCAATCTGCTCTCTGCAAGGTACTGTTTCATGGTGACCATTTCCATCTTGTGTTTTCTTTTTAGCTTCTCCACTTGCTGCTTTAACTTTTCATTCTCTTGCTGAACATTTCCAAACTTCTCCTGTGAAAAAACGACGGACTCAAGTTAGGATCAAACTCTGAAGGTTTACTAATCAGTAAAAATATCGAAGTTTTTGCTTTGTCACCTCCGCAATTGAAGCAGCCTGCTCAGCTTCTCTCAGCCTAACAAGGAGTTCTCCAGCTGCATGAACAGCCTCCGCTGTATCTCTTAGCTGGATTCTGAGACTTTTGTTCTCTTTTTCCAAAAATTCTTTCTCCCTTTCCCTTTCAACTCTAAGAGCTGAGAGCTCAGCAGCCAGGGATTTGGCGAAACGTGCACCGTGGCCTTTTTTCCCTGCCTTTGCTGCTGCTTTCTTTACTTCTGCTATGCCTTCCATTATTGCCCGGTGCTTCGTAACAAGATCGTTGTATTTTTCCTGAAGGTCAGCATAATGTTCAACCATTCTAGCATGACAAAGGACAGATCTGCTAAGAGCATCATCTAATTCCTCGGTGCACTTCTTCTCTAGCTTCAGTTCCATCTCTACTTTCTTGGCACGACAGCGGATGGATTCAAGGTCCATCCTGAGTTCATCTGTCAATGATATCCAATCACTTTCCATTTCCATCCATCTCTGTCTTTCCCTCTCGAGTTCTTCCTCGTTGTTATTACGACTGTCTACACTTTTTCGTGGTTGAATGGAACGTGACAACAAAGAGGACCTCAGTTTTTCAGTAGACATGTTTGGAGATGGAGCAGCATGTGACTGCAATATGCTCTTCAATGTTTCAATTTCCAGAAGAAGTTCTTCCTTTTCACTCGCATCAAAATGTTCTTTTCCATTACCACCATTGTTGGATTGGTCAAGTGGTATTATTTCCATTACCTGTAGAAGTTTATAGACCATCAAAATATAGCCCGAGTATATATTCTCATTCTAAAGGGATCATAAAGATTATTACCAGATGATTTAACTGCTCAATTTTGGCTGCTTGCTCCTTACAAATACTTTCAAGTGTTTTCTCTCTTCTGGTGGCTTCTTCCAAATCCCTTGTTACAGCCTGAAATTGAAGCAACAAAACTAATAAGTACACAACAACAACCAAACCATAAAAGGGAGCATGCTTCAGCAAGTCAACATACCGGGTTCTCGTCATCTCCCTGTTTGTTGTCAAACTTCCTTTGGCAAGATGAACAAAGAAGAGAAGTAGAAGAATCATCTGAAGATGGTTTGTCATTTGGTAATGTTTGAACAGAAGCATTGGCCTTTTCTGCTTCTGGACAAGGCTTCAGCATTAAGTCTTCGAAAGAGAAGGCAACTGAAGATCTGTTGGAAGCTGAACCATGCTGATGATTATCAATAATCTGCAGGCCTCTTTGAAGGCTAGCAGCCAATGACTCTCTAGGTCCTAAAAAAGTCTTGCTTGCACGTAATGATGACTTGATGTGCACGTTGGGCTTGAGTGACTGACGTAGTACCTCTGACTCTGAACTCTCTGATACATTGTTCTGACTGGCCAGAAGTGCAGATGGGACAGCCATGCTTTTCCTTATATTATTTGCAATTTTTGGAGACTCTGACAAAGTAGGCTCTTCGAGGATTGAAGACCGACTGTGTGGGCTAATGGAGGTGCTATTTCTAATTGAAGGATCAACTGAAAGGTTATCAGCTGATGCGGAAATGGCCATGGGAGGGAGTTCCTCTACATCAATTTCTTCCATCTCTGTTTCTTTTGGGCTATGAATGTCATCTTCACTCAGCAAGTCTGTCTCACAACTTCCTCTCGCGGAAGAAGTCTGAATGGAACCTCTCTTGTTAGATGTATCTCTTACGTTTGTCTCAATAGAGCTATGCAAATAATCTAGGTGCTGTCGTAGTTCCTTTACATCTTCCTCACCAATATTAAGCTCCTCCTGGACCTCCTGGTATTCATTATCTATGTGTGGAAGGATCAAAGAGCGGTTCAGACTTACTCTTAACTGGTTCAAGCTTTCACGTGCATTCCACCCATTAACATATTCAGTTTTACTACCAACTGAGCTATATGTATCAGACTTTGCTCCTATAAGCTCTTCCTGTAATTGATAAGAGCAAGTCAGGTCATGATCAAGTACAATAAGTTAAAAAAGTAAGTAATGCAGAAACTTTTCGACCTTCAGTAGACGAATCTGATCACTCAAGCCGTTGACATGATCTTCAGATATTTCATTTATTACTGGCTCGTTTCTTACAGATTTAATCCTTTGCCCGAATCTGAGAGTGCTCAGTATTTCACTACTATTTCTGCAGTCAAAAACAACGTAAGCCTTGCTTAAAAGAAATGCCTTTTGAAAACATCACTACTATGTCTTAAACGTTCAACGTTATTGCAACTCGCATTCAATAAAGAACAAACTCGAAAAATGTAGTCCGACTATAATACCTGTTGTCTGCAGAAATGTTGCAAATAACTGTTAGTTTGGCATTTCCCCCGAGGGATTCTCTCAGTATACGTGTTAAACAGGAACCTCCATATGGAGCCTCTTCAGGTTGACTTTCTTTTGCAAGAGTGTTAACCAAATATCTACATCATTAAACAACCAAAGATTATCCACAAGCTCTATCAACAATACCCAATAATCACATACATACTTGAAACTTTATAAACATATCAACATATAATCTCTCTATTTGAATGGCTACAGATTATATAAAGAGTACGATACACATACCCTAGCTGTGATAGGGACTTCTTTACATTTTTGTCTTCCTGTACACGTTGTCTACTCACATCTTCAAGTTTGTTTCTATCCAGTCCTGCAAGGTCAATCAAGCTGATTCTGCTTGTTCTTGAACAGCCGAAACATTTTGAAGAAGCTTCCTGTGGTATCAATGATGATCAGCTCATTAATTTGAGAGGAAAATCCTAGATTCTATATATGCAGTTATGCACAAGCATGTTTGGTAGCACTCATCATGGAATTGAACAGCTTCAAAGAGAAAGTGCTACAAAACATAACTACACTGATTGACACCCAAAAGAAAAGATTAGCAGAAGTTAAAACTCGATCGTGGCTGTACCTTGCACCAAGATTCGATGAAGAAAGTAAACACAATGTGAGACCGAGAACTCTTAGAATTTACGGTTGTTGCTCCAACCTTCCTACTTGAAAGCCCCTGTAACACACAATATTGAAGTGACCATGTACTAGTAAGAATAAAGCATGATAAATAATTAGGCGATCAATGCTTTATTTAGAATAGAAAACTTGTTCTAGTAAATGGTTGGCCGCCTACCTTAATCAAAATTTGAGTTACATCCTCGTAACTAGAAACATATTCTTCAGTCAAATTCTCAACATACATTCCATTCTTTGCATCATCCTTTATCTGAAAAACAATGTCCAATAATCCAATTATACACCATGAAGCAATAAACCCTGAAAAACTGTTTTAAGTGGGAAATAAGTAATAGTCAATATTCACCTCAAGGTTCCTTTGAGTTGGATCAAGTAAATCCCCAATTTGTTCATTGTAAATCTGCAAAATAATCGTGCACAAGTCATTACATTTTATGAAGCAAAAAACAGAAAATTTTTACACTAATCTACAAACTCATGATTGAAAACTCGGCCTGCTTTATGAACTCCACAGTGATCCATTCTAAAAAAAATGGGATCAGTGCAAAGCAAGCAAATTATGTCCTAAAGACCTGCTTCAAAACCAGTACGTACCTCAAGAAAGGAACAACGGCACTGATAATTTGTCTGTCTACCGTCAGAGTTCTCTTGTTCCTGTAAAATTCAAAGCATATGAAGCAACGAACCACACTTCCAGGTTCCCATTATAACAAAATTCAGGATAAGGAAAATAGAAGAGCATACCCTTTGAATCTCAGAGAACAGCATTTGGAAGATACGAGGGACAATCCCCTGGTGGCTTCCGGGTGATGGATCATCAACCATGGCTCTTGGTGGACCCCACATTGTGTAAGTCTTTCCACTTCCAGTCTATTCACAAAGTAATTTCGTATAAACCATGGTTACTTTATACACAACTTTCCATCAATTGTTCTAGTCACTAATATTCATCAAGCAGGTGGAGAGGAGCTTAATATATATATCGTAGAGTACCTGTCCGTATGACAACATTGAAGCGTTGTAACCAGCTAATGCATTTTGTACCAAAGGAACACCAATTTGCTGAAAAACATCCTCCTGGTAGCCACCAAAAAATATATACAGTTTATGAGCCAAAACACCCATTTTTTTAATGTAAGAAACAGGATTTGAAATTTGCTTGTACCGACTAACCTGACTGGACTTTGCATCAAGAACGGAATCGAAAGTGAATTTGCGGTCACCAACTGATAAAGAATATGAAGAAACCTTCCTCAGTGTTCGATTCACTTCTTTTTCTTGGCCATTTATGGGTCTAATTCTCACTACCACCTAATTGTTAACAAAAAATATGAAAATCAAGTTGCAATAAAAATCAAGATGCAATGAATTCAGTTTTCAACTTTACTAAAGATGAAAAAAAAAATAAAAAAAATCGTAATCAAGTGTAGAAATATGCTAAAAGCTTAAAAGATATGAGAATCATGTTACATTAAAACAAAATAGTAGAAAATTAAATAATCAAGTTTGTAAATTTAACTTGACAGATGGATCTATATTCGTCAATTTTCCATTTTGTTCTTCGGATTCAGCAATCTCTTTCTGCTTAAATTCCAAACAATTACTCAAACTATATAAAGTTTCTCGAAGGAAAATAAAAGCTGATATTTTTTACAATACCTTGATGGAGAGTTCATAGGAAATGGAATTTGAGGATGAGCGTGAGGTGGGTTGATGGAGCGAGAAGTAAGAGATTTGGGGATAATTTTGCAGAATTACTGACTTGAATAATGTTGGGATCTGGTGGAGGGGTGTTTTCAGAGTTGGATTTCTTGGCGCTTTTCTTAAGCTTTGATTTTGGAATCAAATTCCGAAGCGAAGACGTCGAAATGCTTCCAAAGAAACGGCCATTATCCGCAACGGCGGCTTCTGTTCTCGATTTCATTCTTTTGCTTTCTTGTTTTGGGGGAATTGGGAAGAAGAAGAAAGATTTGGGATATCTCTGAGAAAAAGAGTGTGTGTGTGTGTGTGTGTGTGAGAGAGAGAGAGAGAGGGGGAAAGCGAGTGCTAATTTGAAGTTAAATTTGAATTTGTAGAGAACCAGAAAGGCGGTGGAAATTTTTGTAGTGGTGACGAGGAGATGGAGATGACCGTTGGCCTTTTGAATTCTTACAACTTTTAGATCTTAACCGGTCTGAAATGACTATAATATCCTTTCATACCTTTTCTGTTTCCCCCCTCTTTCGGAAAGCAAAATAATAAGGTTAATTTTAGTAAGTTTGAACGAGGAATGAATTAGATCAATAAAGCTCTATAAAAATGATATGTTTTTAAAATATAAACAATGAAATCAATAGTAAATGTCTATATTATATCTTTTGATTTGTCTGATAATTTTATCTCTCCCGAATTAGATAAAAAAACAAGTTAATTTTTAATGAAATTATATTTTAATTAAAATTTTATTTATATATTGAATAATTCAGGTCAGGTGCTACATAGACTCAATAGGAGGGTGATCCTCTAACTAATTTATTAAAATTATAATGTCGGAATTTTAACTACGAGCGTTGTCTAATAAATTCATGTCTCATCCTGTTATATCAAATTTTATGTAATTTTTTTAAGCTCTTTAACAAAATAAGATATTAAATCCCTTAAACAACATTTAAAATTAAAATACTATAAGATCGTCTCTCATAATAGACCTTTACTATACATAGGCTAAATTATTACTCAAGCAACAAACTATTTAATCGATTTGAATTCCTTTGAAAGCAAAATAAAACATAGGTCCTACCATTTCATCAATAAATCGATTTGGTTCACGGAATGTAAGATTACAAGTGGGAATAAAAGATTACCAAGGATTAGGATTACTGAGAATGTTGTATTTTGTGTTTGGTTGGTTTAGCAGGAATGTAAAATTACCGTGTTTGGTTAAAGGAATAAAAGATTATTGAAATTTATATTTGACCAAATTGTCCTTATTATATATTTAGTTTTTTAACAAGTTGGAAAATATTTATATATTTTCTTTAAAAATTTAAATTCATAAAATTTATATAATTTTTTTACAAAATTGAAAATATAAAAAGGTTTAATGAAATGGTAAAATTTTATTTTAACCCCTGAACTTCATATAAAATTTTAATTATATATTTTTTTGTAAAGCTAAAATAGTTTAAGGATAAATTTGTAATTTAACCTTCGTAGAATTTTTATTATTCAATGATAGAATAAGGATATTTTTTAAAGAAAAAAAATTAAGGACGTTTTAGTCCAAAACGCCCTAGAATTTTTATTATTCAATGACAGAATAAGGATATTTTTTAAAGAAAAAAAAGTAAGGGCGTTTTAGTCCAAAACTCTGGTAATCCACAATACCTAAGGAAAGGGAGGTAATGACATTTCCAGTAATATACCCCCAAAAAATCCACTATTGGTAATATAAGATTACCGAGAATGACATTCCCAACCAACCAAACGGGGGAATGTCGATTCCATTCCCATGAGAATCTCACATTCCCCCAACCAAACACACCCTAAGGGCGTTCTAAAATCCACCATTATCATAATCCAAAGCAGTAGATAGGGGCAATTGGGTCAATCCTGAAGATTAAAAAATATAGTCGTTGTGAGCAGTGTTTGGGGTCAGCAGATGTCATGTTAATATAACAACAACAACAAAACCCTATTCCCATATGCAATGGGGTAAGGGGAGGTAGGGTAGTAGGCTGCCCCCAACACCAGGTTGAGAGCAGCTTCCGTGGAAGACCTCTGGCAGTCATAAAATTAAAAATAAAGATAAAATACAATGCATGTATAAATAAATAAATACATAGGTGAACAGTCTTCATATGCAGTCTTCATATGCGTGTATGTAATGGTAATTAATCCCTGCAAATAAATCTCTGCGTAAAAACTCTGCATATAGGCAGAAACGTAAGTCTCGGCTAAATTTTAAAAAAGGAAACATGAAGAGAAAGATGCACAATAGTCAGCGATGGTAAGGTACGAGACGGAATAAAGTCAAATGGGTTTCAAACCTAAACTAAAGCAACACTACTCCGCTCCCCTAGTTCTAAGCATTCATAAATTCCAATGACATAGACGTATAAAAAGTAGAAGTCATGGAAATTACTACAAAGGCATTAAAAAGAAGACGAAGATGCTACACCCTATGGTTGTGACCTACACTACTCAGCTACCCTGGTCTTAAGTATCCATACTTTCCTGTCATAGGTCATGTCCTTGGTAAGGGCTAAATCCTTCAAATCAAATCTCAAGCAGTCTACCCACTTCCTCCTTGGTCGTCCTTTTCTTCTGGCACCGTCGATTGTAATCGACTCTACCCTCTTGACCGCATCCGACGGTTTTCGCCTAAGGACATGCCCAAACCACCGTAGTCTTCCCTCCCTCAATTTTTCGGATACGGGCACCCCCCAATGATATCCTAATTGCAGAGTTTGGTGTCATGTCCCATAGAGTCCTATCATATACCCATCGAAGTATTCTCATTTATGCGGCCTCCATTCTCTTTACGTGATCCTTCTTGATTGCCCAACATTCTGATACATACAGCAGCGCTGGTCTTATTGCCATTCTATAAAATTTTCCCTTAAGTTCTAGAGGACCCTTTTTGTCACACAAAACTCTAGTAGCATCCCTCCACTTTAGTCATCTCGCCTTTATACGATGTTTAATGTCATAATCTACACCCCTATCTTTATGTATCATAGACCCTAGGTACTTGAAACAAATCACTTGAGGGGAGAACGTGTCCTTTGATGCATACTTCTACATATTTATCTTTTTGGTTCCCACTGAAGTTTGAAATAAATACTCTGTCTTTTCAATATTGATCCTTAGACATTTTTCTTCCAAAGCAGTCTTCTAGGTAGCAAGTCTACCATTCAGCTCATTTTTTGTTTCAGCATCTCGTCAGCGAAAAGCATACACCATGGAACACCGTCTGGTGTCACACCATGGAACACCATCTGGTGTCGCACAATAGATGTCGTCCATAATCGAGGCAAAGATGTAAGGGCTAAGAGCCGACCCCTGGTGGAGTTTGATTTCCACCGGGAATGCCTCGGTGTCGCCAACTATAGTCCTGACGTATGTAGTAGATCTATAGTACATATCACGAATCGCCCGAATATAAGCAGTTGGGATCCGTCTCGTTTCCAAGGTCTTCCAGATCGTATCGCGATGTACACTATCATACGCCTTCTCAAGGTCAATGAACGCCATGTGAAGATCTCTATTTTTCCCCTATATTTCTTCATAAGCCGTCGAAGTAGTTGAATCGCCTCCGTAGTAGATCTGCCTGGCATAAAGCCAAATTGGTTTTCCGAAACCCTAGTAACCTATATCAACCTAGCCTCTAGAAACATTTCCCATAGCTTCATGGTATGATTGAGTAGTTTAATACCTCTTTAGTTACCACAACGCTGGGGATCTCCTTTATTCTTATAGATTGATATTACCGTAGACTATCTCCACTCCTCTGGCATCTTGTTAGTCTCTAAAATAATATTAAAGATGTTGGTCAACCACTTTACTCCCTCTTCTCTTAGGGTCAACCACACAGTGATATGAATTTGATATGGACCGACCACTTTGTCTCTCCCCATCTTTCTAAGGGTCATTTTGACTTCTTCAATCCCAATCCAACTTGTAGGGCAGTCATTGGCTGTAGTATGATGGTAGGCTGACCCATCAATGATTCTTTTAATAACCGAGATAAGTTGATTCGTACAAATCTCTCATTAATTTATATTTTTACTTAACTGCTTAACTTTATTAAAATCTTCAATTTTAGTTCTGATATACTTTTATATATATATATATATATTAAAGAAACAGACATAGAGGTCAAAAGAAATCCAGCCCAAAATAAAACCTAATTCTCAACTTCATGTTCCCCAGCCCATAAAGAATCAGATGTCTATTTTAGTTGAATTACTCCTTTTTTTTTATTTCTGGAATTAGGGTTTTCATTTATTTATCTTTTTCCTTGTTCTGTTTAACACAATTGATCTTCTAAAACAATGTTATCGGAAAACGTATCGGTGACGCCGTCGCTGAGAGCAATAGAATCGGCGATCAAACTGGTCGACGTCAAAAAAGACGAACTCAAGAAGGCGTTCGATGACCTCCACGCCAACTCTATGCACCTCTCCTCTTTCTCTATCTCATGGTCCGACCTCGATGCTCACTTCACCAAGATTCAGAACTCGGTGACTCAACGGTTCCGCATCCTCGAGTCCCGCGAATCCCTTCGCAAACCAATTGATGGCTCCCCCGTTTCGAAGTCCACTCGTGCTCAACTCAATCGCCCCCTAAACAGGGAGACCCACCGGCTCCCAACACGTATGCTGAGAACCATCGTCGTCAAATTCCGTGGGCGTGCAGTCTGATGGTTTGGTTCCGCCGTCAGGCCGCGCTGACTCAGTGGCGACTCGACCAGAACTTAAGGAGTTCTGTGAGAGAATGATGGGAAGGGGTTGAGGAAGTACTATACGACCGCGTAAAAGAACGGGAGGCTATACGGATGGAGCTTCCCGTGCATTGAGGAGTGCTGAGGATCCTGGGGCAATGGTTTTGGATGCAATGGAGGAGTTTTACACTGGGAATTCGCAGTCTAAAGGGATACAGAACCAGGAATCCTCGAATTAAGGAGAGTTTGTGTGGTTTTATTGGAGAAGTTGATGGAAACTGGCACAAGTATCAATGAAGAAGTGAGGGATAGAGCAAAGAAGTTAGCTTTAGAGTGGAACGGCAAGGTCAAGTTGCTCAAAGATAACTCTTTGGAGATATTGGGTTTTTTGCATTTAGTGGCAACTTATAGTTTGGGGCCTTTGATTGATAAGGGGAGCTTGTTGATTACTTCTTTACCATTGCTAAATTCCAGCAAGCTACTGTATTGTGTAGGTCAATTGGTTTAGGGGAGAAAATTCATGGTAAGGTTATTTATTTCTTGATTTGAATGCAATTCTTATCATGTGAATTTGGTTTATTTGATTTTGGGATTGAGTATTTTGCTTGCTTTCCTATATTTTATGGTATATAGATTTTGTTAACTTACTCGGTAGCAGTTTGTCTTATCATGTATGGTTGATTTAAATTATTTGGTGTCTGAAGAGCTTTTAAGAATTGAAGTTTTAATATTGGGATTGATATATCATCATGTCTAGCCGTTTTAAGGTATATGATGGGTGGTGGTTAGTGGTGTCTAGCTACTGTTTTGTCTAGGCCAATTGGTTTAGGGGAGAAAATTCATGGTAAGGTTATTGATTTTTTTTATTTGAATGCAATTCTTGTCATGTGAATTTGGTTTGTTTGATTTTGGGATTGAATATGTTGCTTGCTCTCATATGTTTTATGGGTATATAAATTTTGTTAACTTACTCTGTAGCTGTTGCTTTCTGGGATTGATATGTCATTAAGTCTAGCTGTTTAAGGTATATGATTCATGGTTGGTTAGCGATGCCTTGGTTGAATTTGGTTATTTCTACATTCACTTAGGCTTATTTAATTTCTTGTCGGTGTTTAGCTTATTTTCCCACCATTTTATATGTTTTTAAAGTTCTCTCACTAGATACATTGATAAATGATCTTTTATGAGATGGTTTCCTGCATATCAGTGAATGGTTTTATTGATTAGATGGGGTTCAGTTGTATAATTTCTGCATTAGCATTGGAAACACAATTTTGAAATCCTAGGTGTTGCATGATCCTTTTTATTCTGGTCTTGGTGCCTTGGATTTTGATGTGACTGCTTACCTAGGCAATGGAGGTACTTTATTTTTTGCCATATTGGAAAGGAAGTATCTTAGTTTGGCCAAGTTTAGACACAAAGATTTCCCAAGAGAGCAAAACAATTTCATGGATTAAGAAAAGAAAAATTGAAAATATGGGTAAATCTTTTTGTTCAATCAAATCAATATGTGCATGTGTAATTGGTGTAGCATATTGTTATCTCGTTTAAATAATCAGCTCAAGTCTAATGGTCATTGATCATATATTTCCATAGGATGTACATAATTTTCTACCCCTTTTGGGATTTCGAATTCTCTGTCCCTCTTACCAGTAGATCTGATGAAAACAGCCTTGCCTCATGCGTTGCAGATTTGATCCAAAAACTGGTAGATGATGGGAAACAATTGCTTGCTGTGAAATTTATTTTGACTTAGGGCTAGTAGAAAAATTCCCACCAGGACCTCTTTTGGATGCGTATCTGGAGGAGACAAAGAGCAGGCTATGCAAGTAAGTGAGAAAGAAAGAACTCCCTTAAGTCACAGGGAAACTTTCATTTCCTTCAAACTTTTGGAAGTACGAAACTTCAGTATTCAATTTTTTTCCTTTTACTAATTTCAGTTTCTCGTGCAGAATATTGCCGCTGATGGAGAAATTGGTGCATTGAAATCTGTCATTAAAATAATTGAAGAGTGCAATCTAGAAAACGAGTATTCACAAGAGCCACTTCAGAAACGTATTGAGCAGCTGAGAAGCAGCAGGCAGACAGAAAAGCCCCTGCAACTCCTTCTGCTTTCAAGCCTCAGCATCAACAGACTGCTCAGAAGGCCATTCAGGTGGCAGCTCGGCGGGAAGGAAGAAGAAGCAGGCACTGTCAAAGCAGCAGCAGGTGGCAACAAGCATCCTAAAACAAGTGCATCTGTTGTTCGCACAGTACCCTCATTGAGTGCTGCTGGTTCAACTTCTGCGATTCCTCCGTTCCAGCAAGCTCATCTTCGGCCAGTAGGTTTATTGCCAGATCATTCTGCTGCATATTTACGTTCACCAGCCCCTCCTTTTGGCATGCCAGGTTCTACTCCTGTTGCTAATCCTTATGCAGGCCCATCAGCTCCGATGTATGGCATGGCGGGAGCCCATATGGGTTTCCCTTTGAATCCAAACCCTGCTGCATCCCATTTATATAATTATGACAGGCAGCCTATTTATGGTGCATATGGTATACCGCCACAATACCATCCATCTTACCCCCACAATAGCTCGTGGTATGCTTCCGGTTGCCAGGGCATTGACCTTGCTTTGATATAACTGGATTGTATTGCGTAAACCTAAACTTGTCGACAGGCTTTCTTGACAGGTTGAGGCTACATTGGATTCATCTATTGATAATTTTGCGAACTGATAAGAAGATTTATGTAAATATGGTTTAGTTTTCAATCCAGAAAGCTCAAATACAAGCAGCATTCCATTATGTGTTCACTGTTGTACCCTTGTTTTTACGGGAAGATCTAGACATAACATTGCTTGGGATTTGGAAATCTTTCTATTTTTTGGTTGCCCTATGCAATATATATGCTTGCCTTAGTTTTTCTCGACCCTTTCGGTCGAGACTGCCGACTGCTCTAGACAATGTAGTTAGCATATTCGCTGTCCTACACCATGGGGTTAACCCCATCCAACTTCGTATCTTTTCATCACTTCTCCGAGTCCTACCAGAGTTTTTCTTTCTTCTTTCTTACAGAAGGTTTTTCTTTCCATGATTGTAGAGTTCATTGTTCTTAGATTTAAGCATTTAATGAGTGACCATATACGGTAATATCTGATAACCGAGTATTTACTCATCTGGTAGTTCTATTTGGTTTATGTAACCATATCTGAGTTAATGAGAGAAAGGGTTTATTGTTGTTGGTATTTCTTAATGATGTAATTTATCTCGGTATCGTTATTTATGACTGTCTGAGTTGCTGATAATAGTTAAAAGATTGCTCATTTATGAACTTGCTTTACTGTGGGAGGATTTCCTTTCTTCTTTTGATATTGGGTTTTGACAATGTACTTTGTAATCCGATCGGAGATTAATTATTATTTAATAATAAAATAGTATTTTCATTTAGATTTGTATATACTTTAATAGACATCCATTTTAAGGGCTTGTTCAAGGTAATTTAAATTGTTTAGGATTTTAATAAATATTTAAGCTTTATGTGTACTTATTCCTTTTGTCTCATTTTACATTTTTTTTGCAGAATCAAAGATTGTTGGGTTACTTGTAATGATGTTCACCTTTAACCTTTTTGATACAATGCCGCGAAATTCTTACATTAGTTCCATGATCATAATTACATGACCTCTATAATGTTTCATATTAATGCTTATTTTATTACAAACAAGAACCTTGTACAATTATTTTAAAAATAATATTTAGTAAAATTAAAATTTCAATTGGAGATTAATCTATTTAATAGAATCAAGGTTTAATACAAAAATGCCTAAAGAATGTCTCGAAAAATATTTCAGTCTCTAAGAACGTGTTTCACTGTTTTAAACAATTCAACATTCTTTCAAGACATGTTCTTAGTTTATAATCAATTCAAGACATGTTTCACTGTTTTAAACAAATTCAATATTCAAACCCACTTTCCATTGTTTTAAGCAGAATGATATACTTACAATACAAGTTTATAATATTAGTCAACTCTTTCTTGACAACACACAATTTGCATATATTTTTATATGAAAAAATATAAAAATAAAGGATGTACCACACTTTATTGGCAACAGCAGAGCAGTGCTTCCACTTTATATATGGACTCCACATAGTCTCTAACCCGTATCAGACCCGGATACGAATTTGAGGAGTCACAATGGCTTTCAAAACATAGATTATTCACAATAAGAACAAATTTACAATTTAAACTTTTATTCATTTAACAATGTGAAATCCTTCAATTCAAAGTAATTGATAACTTCTATTCATACTTTCATAAAATTTTAATAATTACATAATTACAAAAATCAGTTTACAAAAATATCATCAGCATTTCAATTAACTGCAGTACATGCCAACAGTTTATAAACTTTCAAAATAAAACACATTCATTTGTCCTGATCTGATCTTCACGGGAGTATGCTATCCTCAACACTTCAACCTTCAGATTTCTTCAAACCTACGTGTGAGAAATCACACGCTAAGTCGATGACTTAGTGAGCAAAAACTAAGAGTACTAAACTTTATAAATGAAATCTTATTTATTTTATTGAAACTTTCATAAAGAATTCCAAATTATTTCCATAACAAGAAGTATACTTATGTATATTATTCTTTTTATATAGCTTTGTTTCCAAATGCCCAACGTAACTATGAGAACTCTAGCTTTTAACCATATTTATTTGTCATTTATTATTCAAAGTATCTCTTATTCACATAAGCACTTTCACATTGAGAATTTTAGTATACCCATGTTCACATCACATTTCCATAATCATACACAAAATCATTAATCACAACTTAAATAATAGAAATTGAATAAAACATTAATAAGATATAACATAAAGAAATTGAAAGGTTTTCGATCGAAAACGTTGAGGTTGACTTATCGCAAGACTTCCTCAATTCTAATACAAAACGAAGAAGTTGCACTCACCTTTGCCTCATTGAAGTCCTAAACGAAACCTTAACGCTTTTGATCGAAAGTTATAATGTCGAGTTGACCAGAAGTTGATTTTGTTCACGACTACACCAAACAATCGAAAATAAATACCAGAATTCAGATCACTTATATCCAATCATAATAACTTAAACTGAAAGAAACATTTAATTTCTTATTTCATGCGCAATAGTATAAGTACTTCCACTACAGTACCGATACTTCCCTTCAATGGTATCGATACCCTCCTACGGTACCGATACCTTTTTGACATTCTGGAAATATCTCTTGGAAATGGTATCGATACTATACCCTTGGTATCGATACTCCCATATCAGTATCGATCCTTTATCAACATACTGATATTACTCTTAGAATTCAACTGATTTTTGCCTTGAAGTATCGGTACTGTTCTTCTAGTACCGATACCCCATGCCCAAAAATACCATTTCCATTTCGAAATTTAACCAAAACTTACCTACATATCCTACTTTGATCTCCTTTTATGCCTTTAAACTAAAATTCTTTCATTAAAATTTTCTTTCTCCATTTACTACTCCCTAATATACAAAATCTCACTAACTTCTAAAAACCATACCATGTTTTCAATCATGCTCTTAATCCATTCTAGACTTTCTATCTCCTTCAATATCCCATGACAAGTCAAATTTAGCCATAGAACTCCAAAAACTACACCATATCAAATCATTTCAAAACCATTTTACAAATTCATTTCTAATTCACTCTTGTTGTTTTAATCCATTACAAGTTTTTCCTTAAGCTTCTATAACACCCAAACTATCAACACCAACCAAAATTTAGAAACCCAAAAATCATAGAAACTTACCTTTGCAATGGCTTCCACAGGAGCAGAAAGAAGATAAGTAAATTTCCAGACTTTTCCCCTTCTACTCCACGTGTTATAACCTATAAAGGTAAGATAAAAAGTCTTTTTTGTGAAAAGACCATAATGTCCTTCCACAATTCCAAATTTGATATCCACTCCTACACAAAATTTCCACAATAAATCTTTGAACTCTCATCTATTCTAATTAACCACTAAATTTTAAATTCTTACATTTTTGTCACTGACCCGATGATTGGGATGTTACAAATAGACCTGTAAAAATAAGCATTAGATTCAGTCTTGGGTCAAAAAAAAGACAAGAATATAAACTTCATATTACCTCTTAAAAGTTTTGTCTCAAATATTCTTTCTTTTGTACTATTAAGGATCATATTTTCCAAACTAGATTACTAAGTGTTTGATTTCAAAACGAGAGTTTTATATATTGTGGAAAACAGAAAAGAAATTGCAACTATTAGACAAGAAAAACTAAAAAATAAAAAGAGAAAAGATTCGATGGTTTTATATTGCAACTATTAGATAAATTATGAAATATGACACCTTTGTGTCCATTGATTTTATATTGTGGAAGAAGGAATCAGGCTTTTCTATGTATCTATATATTTAATGTTTGTAAGTATAAATTTTTGATTGAGCTCCCTTTTTTAGAGCTTTGATTTTGTTTTAAATGATACTGTTGTTTATTCACATAATCACTTTCCTCTTTTGGTACTGTGGGAACTGCGGCTTTAATTCTTGGTGTTTGAGCTGTTGTTATAGGCAGGACATGCTAGAGAATTTTCCCATTTTGTAATGCAAGAATATGGAATAAATGCTGGTTGTGAGGTGGATGAGATTGATGAATTGATGCTTGTTTAAAGAGAATTGTTTGATATTGATCAAGGTGCTAGGAAGCAGTGGAATGAATGGGTGGAAAACAGAATGTAGGTGGGTCAAGATGAAGAGACGTTATTGCGTGCGACTTAATGGAGGATTTTATTTTATTAGGTTCAGATGTGACATCATTGAGTTGAATTTGCAAGTTAGGGGATTGATAAGGTTTTACAAATCTGTTTTCCACCATCTAGTGTAGGGTTAGCTGGAAGTACATGAATACTTATTGAAAGGATTTCGCTTTTACTCAACTTTATTCGGTTTGCTTTGGAATCAACCCCCCCCCCCCCAAATTTTAAGTTATTTAAGGCACTAATAATCGTACTAGAATTAGTTTGTTTAATCTTAGATCGCTACCTGAGTTTGTACTTTATATAATTATATGTTGTTCATGCTGATGATACTAGTAACTGGCAGTTTATCCGTTGTTTTTCACCAGCTAATGAAAGTGAAGTAGGCTTGTAAAACTACATCGAGTAATTTGTTGTTTTGCTTCTTGTTCTTCCAGGCAGAGCCTTCACCAACTACTGGTTCTCTCATTAAGCCTCCGACAGTGCATGGCTCTGTCACTTCTAGTGCATATTCAGCGACTGCTCTGTGTTCCAATCCTATCGACGAAAGAAATCCCAGCTGCTTTGAGTTTAAACCCCCTCCTAGATCAAATCTGGTAATTTGCCCCTTGAAATTAATTTACGATCAGTTCCTATTTCACTACAGCCATAGGTATGGTTAAGTGTTCATAGAATCTGATTTAGCATCCTTCTATCTCTTCTCTCTATATAATTTTTCGATATTGACATCCTTATCTATGTTCATAGCGACCCGCTGCTTGTACTTGTATGGGATATCCTCCTAGTCTAAAGGTTTTGCTTATTCAAGGCACCTGCAGATAAAACCATCTTAGAAGCGAACAATCTCTGCAGATCCAAGGTCAATACCGGATTGTATCGTTTACTCCATCAGCTCCAGTTAAGAATGAGATGGCTGGCTCTTCGAATGAGTTGAGCCTCTCTGTACCAGTTCATACAGCTACTTCTGTGGCTAGTGTTCCTGCTGAAGCCATGTAGACAAATTAAACCATTGGGAACCCAAATAGTGGGATTCAGTCAGGGCAGACTGATCAAAGAGTAACAGGCTCATCCATGATATCCGATGATGGATACAACTGGAGAAAGTATGGACAGAAACATGTCAAAGGAAGTGAATTTCCACGCATTTATTACAAATGTACACATCCTAATTGCGAAGTGAAAAAGCTATTTTAGCAATCTCATGATGGGCAGATTACGGACATAATATACAAAGGTACACATGATCATCCTAAACTTGAACCTAGTCGCCCGTATTCTTCTGGAAATACCATGTCTGTACAAGAAGAAAGATCTGATAAGGTGCCATATTTGACTGGAGGAGATGGTAAGGAGTATTCTACTCATATAGTTTGTGTGTGTTTTAGCCGTGTTTTAAATTATGAGTTAATCTTTTCTTTTTCTCTGTTTTAGACAAGTCATCCAGCATGTATGGCCAGATGGCTCATAGTATTGATCCAAATTGTACAGCAGATCTATCTCCGGTCACAGCTAATGATGATAATGTGGGTGATGCTGATGCTGATGATCCTTTCTCAAAGCGAAGGTATTGTTACTGTCACTGGAGGCTTCAGCTTTTTACCCTGGTTTTGTATGCTTGCTAAGTGATATTATTCAATATGAGCAGGAAGTTGGATGGTGGGACTGATATCACCCCTGTGGTGAAGCCAATCCGGGAACCACGTATTGTCGTACAGACTTTGAGTGAAGTTGATATCCTGGATGATGGGTATCGATGGCCCAAATATGGGCAAAAAGTAGTGAGAGGAAATCCTAATCCTAGGTACATATCATGAAGATTTGATTAAATGATAATAGTGGTATGTTTCAAGATATGATTTTTAGAACAGTATATTGGTTGGCATGAAACTCCATTGGAAGCATTCTGGCTTTTGCGCATTGTCATGAATTAGAGATATGTTTCTCAGTTCTTCTAGAGAAAATAACCTCAGTGACCGAAAATGCCTTATAATATACAAATTTAACTAACTTTTTTTTGGATTTACCAAAATGACCAACAAAATTCGCAACGCGAACTCCAATTTCGTAACCCAATTTCCAATTTCGCAATACGATAGTCAAATTCGCAACACAAAGTCAAATTCGCAACGCGATAGTCAAATTTGCAACACAAAAGTCAAATTCGCAACGCGAATTTGTAAATCGCAACACAGAAGTCAAATTTGCAACGCGATAGTCAAATTTGCAACGCGAAAGTCAAATGTTTTTACGCGAAATACAATATTAATTTCGCAACACAAATGTAAACATTATTATCGCAAATAATCTCTAACCTAAAACCCTAAATCACAACTCAGTCCCATCTCCGACGAAATCCGTCCATCTCCATCTCTCAGAGCAACCCTCACAACCATTCACGGTCAGAAATGGAAAATCAACCACCGAGGGTTAGTTTTTTTAATCTCTTATTTTTGTTTTGAAATTTTTGTATTATTATTAGATTTTTCTTATATTGATGATAAATTTACTGGTAATTTCAATATATATAGATTAACCATTTCACTGAGATTGCTTAGTAAATTCATTCGGTTGCTGCCAATACTGCTAAACTGTTTAGTCTTTAACCATGTGAAGTTAGTATTTGTCTTTGTTTTGTCTTTTTGTTGAAGAAACCCTAAATCGCAACACCAAATTCGCAACGCGAAAATGAAAATAGCAACGCGATTTTAGTTTCGCGTTGCGAATTTAAGTTTCATAAACTTCTTTTATTCTTCCAATTGAAACTTGAATGAATTGCATTACTTCAACCAAAAAACAAAGACAAATACTAACTTCACAGTGTTGCTAATTTAAGTTTCAAGAATAAACTACTACTCTTTATGTTGTCCTTGAACCTGCACTAAACATATATGTTGTCCTTTTAAATGTTTATATAAGTGCTTATTTCTAGAATGTTATCTGATGCATTTTGTGAACTATGATGGAATAATGACTTGGGTGAATACCGTGCTAGTTTGAAATATATTTGGCTTTGTTTTCACTGTTTAATATCATGTCTGTTTATATTGTTTAATTTGTAGTTTTTGGTATATCTAACTGTATGTTTATTGTTTTTGTAGAATTTTTTTTCGGCTGCATTAACCTTAAGGAATAAATTAAGCCTAGCCACTAAAATTGCGTCTACGCTTACACCTCTACAAAGAAAATTGTTTGAGGATACTTGCTTCGGGCCATGGCTGAAAGTGCAACATACGGGTGGAGATGCTATGTTGACACATTTGTTTCTTCAGACCATGACTAACGATCTACCCAAGGGGATACAACGTGGTGATGAGGAGATATGGTTTCATTTTCCTCCGGCACATACTTGTTTTAGGCGGGAGGAGTTTTTCTTAATCACTGGTCTACGCTTCGGACACGATGATGTAGGTCGGTACACTAGTCATATCACCCACCCATCATGGTTATCTCAGGTTTTTCCTGAGCTGGCAAAGTCGAAGCAGAGTTTACACGTCGACGAATTGAAGAGATTATTTGATAAAGATGATTTTACTTGGATGAATGACCTTGATGTTGTATGAGTATGCCATTTATTACTTTTACATGCCGACTTTTTAGGCAAAGAGGACAGACAACCTATCTCCGAGGACCTAATATTATTGGTAGAGGACCTAAATGCATGGAACCTGTTTCCGTGGGGTTCATATCTATGGAAAGCTACCTGGAAGAAGTTGTCGTCTGCCTTTGAGGACTGAAAATGTTTGCGGGGTGATGGACTTGGGCCTTTAAGGTAAGAATTTCTATAATGTTTCCAAATTATAATTAATTATTTAACAATTATAATGTTTGTGTATTATTTGTTTGTAGATTTGGATATTTGAGGCTTCCCAGCATGCAGACATATGCGATAAAAAGATCAAATGATATCCTAGGGCTATTACCTGGAAGAGGATCCGCTGTTGGATTGGGAAGAGTTACCCCATATACGACGATGATGATGTAAGTTAACACAAATAATACCATATATAAACAAGTTATTACTAGTACAATTTAACTTTGTTTGAGCTTTTATATTGTTAGGAGGCCAACTATCCATTACAGAGGCTGACACCCACAGAGGCTGAGCTTGTCACTGATTGGTGGTAAGCTAGTAAGCGGTTTTTTGATGGGACGGATGATGAGCACCCCCACCTCGAGAGCCATCACCTGATCGGGCCGATTCTACAGCTCGACATCCGGAGCCATCACCTGATCTAGCCTCTTCTCCACCTCCACCATCACCTATTCCATCACATCATCGAGCCTCTTCTCCACCATCACCTCATGATAGGCGACCGACAAAGAGACCACGACATTTATCTCCCTGTTCTCCACCTCCACGGGATGAGTTAGGGGAATTACGTGATGAGGTCGGTGCTTTGCGTCATGAGGTCGGTACTTTACGTGAAGATAATGGTACATGGCGTGATGAGGTTCGATCTTTACGTGGTGAGGTGGATTTTTTACGCGATAACAATGGTGCGCTATGCGGTGAGGTATATACTTTACGTGATGAGGTTGCCGCTCTACACGAGATTGTTTCATTGTTGTAAAATGAGGTTCATACTCTACGCAATGAGGTAAATTTATTTAATACTATACTAAAAATGCAAATAACCTTTTTTCGGCATTATTTATTTATTTATGTACTGATTTATGTATTAATTTATTTTCAGCGGCCCGATAAGGTAGATGTTTTACGTCGAGTTTTTCTTGCACGACAGGGTTCACGCATAAGACGTCGTGCACGTGCCATTACGTCTCCGTTCACCCCACTAGTGCCAAGACTCCGTAAGAATAAGCCTGATGCACCTATCATCATTCAAGAGGCGCCTCCTATCGTTCAAGAGGCCCCTCTCATCATCGAAGAAGCCCCTCCTACCGTTCAAGAGGCCCCTGTCATCGTTCAAGAGGTCCCGCTCGCCGTTCAAGACCCCGATTCACATGGCGTCATATATCAACATATTGATAAACCCCCTCCCGTGCCCGATATAATGGATGCGAGTTGGCTTTCGTATGTGTTACCGGCCAGTACCATTCCTCAGCAGGAGAGGGGAAACACTACCGGACACAATTACGGATAATACTCTTTGGGCTAAGACCGCAGTTGATTTTTATCTACATGAGCGGAGCAAGGGATTTTATTCTGACCTATGCCAAATTGACGATGCTATTAATTTGTTTCTTGATCGGTATTGGTGGGGTATTTTATTAGGGGTTGAAGATAATGGCTATCTCGAAGGGGTGGTAAGTCTTATATTCTTCTTATATTGCATTTTGATTAAAAAAATTAAATTATTAATAAATTCACTAATATATTTATTTTTTTATAAAACAACATATTGATGCATGGGTGTCACATCTTCTAATAATAAGGAAATTGAGGAAAAGAAATAATCGTTGGACTATTATGTCGACGTCTTTTCACGCAGTTCACTTGAAGGATCAGAGAGATGCTTCATATACGTTGGGTAATGGAAAAGCTAAACTTTATCCTGCGTGGTGGGAGGTCGATAAGGTTAGTATTTATTTTTTGAATATTTTAAAGGTTTTCATAAATTTTATTTGATGTGCGCAATTATTTATGATTGCAGGTGTTTATCCCTGTTTTGAAATGTCGTCATTGGCTTCTCGTCGAGCTTCAGCTCCCATCCCTGAAGACAATGGCATATGAAAGCATGTTGAATTACATATCATTGTCTGATTTGAGAGATATTATTACAAAGGGATAGAGCGATCATTTGGCTAAATACTTGGATGCGATTGATTATTAGACAAATTCTGGAAACAAGAAGCCAAAGAAATTCAAAATTACAATGATCAGAGACGAGACTGCACCACAACAAACGTAGGGAGCCAGAGGGGATTGTGGTCCTCTTGTATGCTTGTGCTTGGAACGTTTGACGATAGGAAGTAAACAGTATCTACCTCCCACAGATAGAGATAGAGGTGTAGTAGGCTTGTGGTTTCAGCATTATATGGCCAGATCGATATATACGAGACGTTACCTACCTGCATCCGCGTGCTGAAAGTGTGCATAAATAATTGGTAAGTTTGAGCAAGTGTTATTAACATATATACTCTTTAATTGGTTTGAAAATATTTGGTTAAGTACCTAGAATTCAATAATTTGCTTTTTGTTGGTTTTAGATGTTAGAAAGTGTTGTTTGAGCAAATGTTTGGTTTCTGCAGGTTAATCCTGAAGTGAGCTGCGTGAAATTGATGTATTTGTGCATAAACAACAGTCTGGGGTACATTTTTTTTGCTTTATTTAATTGATTTTTACATTGAAAGTTGATTTGTTGTTTAATTGATGAGAAATAAGATTTATTTTTGATTAATTGATTTGTAAAAGTGATTTGTTTATTTGATGTGTAAATAAGAATTATTTTTTGCTTGTTTAATTGATTTGTAAAAGTTGATTTGTTGTTTCTAAAAAATTCAATCTGCATTATTTTGAAGGTAAAAAGACCCGTTGAAGGTACAAATTCGCAACGCGATTTTCGGTTTGCGAATTTGACTTTCGCGTTGCGAATTGGCTATCGCAACGCTTATTTCGCGTTACGAATTTGACTTTCGCGTTGATCGCAACATACAACATCAGGTATATACAACATCAAACACATTCCAAGCTATAAATACAAGCTAAGGACACTTGAAGAAGCAAGAGAACAACTATCCAAGCAATCAAACACGAAAATCCCAACATGATAACAACTGAACATGTCATAGCAATGTTCAAACTCAAGTTGTAGATTTTGATTTCCTTTTGCTTGGCACCATATGAGATTTGGATTTTGATTTCCTTTTGCTTGACACCATATGAGATTTGAATTTTGATTTCCTTTTGCTTGGCACCATATGAGCTTTGGATTTTGATGAGCATCAGAAGCATTTCGGACTTATGATTTGGGTGGTACTCGGAAGCATTTCGGATTTATTATTTTTGTTATTATTACAAGTTGTAGCCCTCAATTATCGGATTTTTAGTTGCCATTTGTTGCATTTCTCGTATACCACCCAGATCATACGCCCGAAACGTTTCTGACGCTTTAAAGTTGACCAAAAATTACGATGGTCGAGATTTTCCTCGCGTTTAAAGTTGAAAAAAAAAACAATGGAAATTAGGAATAATCAATGATAACATGCATATTGGAAAGAGCTAATATTTATAGTGGAGCCGAAATTTATATTGAAATTTAAATTCAAACTCCAATTACATATGAAATGAATTTGAAATGCAGTGTTAAATTGAACATGTAAATTGCATAATTGATTCATATTGTTCAAGTAACATGCTTTATGAACCATCAAGCTAACAGACAATAATGATTGAGTTCAAAGCTGAGTTGTGAGTTGATGGGGTTTTTCACACTTGTCACATGGTTGGAATAAGTACTCACATGGAAGAGATAGATTGTTTTGTTATCACAACCCATCTCATCTAAATGAAAATATACATACAATATAATCAAACCAAAAACATACATACACAATAAATTTATACATAACAAAAGTACTCACATGGAAGAGATAGATTGTTTTGTTATCCACAACCCATCTCATCTAAATGAAAATATACATACAATATAATCAAACCAAAAACATACATACACAATAAATGATTGTTTTGTTATACACCCCATCTCATCTAAATGAAAATATACTACAATATAATCAAACCAAAACATACATACACAATAAATTTATACTAACAGTTCAAATAATTACCCACAAAACAAATTAATCTGATGAAAAATAGTTATTTCTAACGAAGTCCGGAACATTATTTTCCAAATAATGTACCCATAACAATGTTCAAATAATGTACAATGCGATAGTCAAATTCGCAACGCGAAATAAGCGTTGCGATAGTCAAATTCGCAACACGAAAGTCAAATTCGATTTGCGATTTCGCATTGCGAATTTGACTATCACAACGCTTATTTCGCATTGCGAAATTGACTTTCGCGTTGATCGCAACATACAACATCAAGTTATACAACATCAAACATTCCAAGCTAAATACAAGCTAAGGACATTTTTTTAATGACAGTTTTAGTTGAAGATTCATGGGTAAAGACATATTGTAAAACACCATGAAACATCTCCCATGACCCTCCAAAACACAAATATATCCAAACATGATCAACATTAGACGATTTCATTCTACAATTATAAATTATTTACTAACAAACGAGCTATAACTAGATATCATCACTAACTTAGAGAAAAACATACCTTTATTAAGTTGATAGTTGATAATTTGGGAGAGAAATCATTGAAAAATATATAGAATAAAATTATGTAAACAAATTAGAGATGGGAAGGATGTCGTTGGATATAGAACAGATGTCGCCGGAGAGAGTGATAGATGGAGATGGAATGAGTTGCGATTTAGGGATTTAGGTTATGAGTTGATGCTGCTGCGTTATTATATACCCAAAACATTTGTGTTGCGAAACTAAAACCTGTTGCGAAATTAAATTCGCGTTGCGAATTTGACTGTCGCTTTGCGCTGCTGCGTTGTTATATACCCAAAACATTTGTATTACGAAACTAAAACCTGTTGCGAAATTAAATTTGCGTTGCGAATTTGACTATCGCGTTGCAAATTTGACTTTGTGTTGCGAATTTGACTATCGCGTTGCGATTTACAAATTCACGTTGCGATTTACAGATTCGCGTTGCGATTTACAGATTCGCGTTGCGATTTACAGATTCGCGTTGCGAAATTGGAAACTGAGTTGCGAAATTGGAGTTCGCGTTGCGAATTTGTTGGTCATTTTGGAAAATCCAAAAAAAATTGGTTAAATTCGTATATTATAAGGCATTTTCGGTCACTGAGGTTATTTTCTCTAGTTATATTTGTATTTTGTTTTGCTTATTTAGATTATGATTTTGCAGACTTAAAGGCACATACATGCTTTAGGATCTTCTATTCTTTATGACGTTCTTTACTTTCTGCATACTTTCTATGTAGGAGTTATTATAAGTGCACAGCTGCTGGTTTCCCTGTTAGAAAACCATCGAGAGGGCATCTCATGATCCGAAAGCTGTTATAACCACTACGAGGGATCTCTATACAGCTGGACCTGTAAAGGCACCATGAAGGATTAGATCAGAAGAAAATGATGTCATTAGCCTTGATCTTGGTGTCAGGATTAGTCCTGCTCATGAAAATAGTTCGACCGAAAATCAGCAATTGCATTCTGAACTCATCCAAAATCACCCTCAGACTGGTGGTTCTAGTTTCAAGCCAGTTCAACCAAGTCCACTGACAACATACAATGGTGTTTCCTAATGGTGGCAGAATCATTATGGATCTAGAAAGCACAAAGCGAAGGTCGCCAAGTTGAAATTTTGCCCCTAAATCATTCTTATGCATATGCACAGACCATGGAAGAATACTAACAGTCCGTAAATCTGTCAACACGTAGGTACAAGAAATAAAAACATGGACATTCCTTCTTTCCTTCTTTTTCCCCCATCTTTTTGGCTGGTAAAAGAAAGGTTAGAAAGCTTATTCTGAAATATATGTATTGTTTCTCTATATATAGTAAGTAGGGTAATTCTGTTGTGCGTCAGCCTTATTATTAACCGGCGTATATTAAGTCTGTCGTACCTTAGACATCCCTCTATCTATATATTGTAGCCTGTTAACCGGCGTACAAACTATTTTCTGCCACAAATCAGTCCTGTATAAACTGGGGGGATTGTACAAAAAATGGAACTGGTATATGTATTATTTTTATTACAGGAAAGTGTTGTAAAACATGTCTTTGATTCAATTTTGATTACCCGACAGTATATGCAGTATTGTTAATTCATTATACACAACAAATATAAATCATATAGAAATACGCCCTAATACAAGTGCTTCGATCATTAAGGTAATGGTATGCAGTTTTGTACGAGTTGGATCTATTGGATAACCCATGGGAACATGAAGACAGACTAAATCCAAAGCAATGAGTTACATATTCCTCCAGATTTTGGGAAATTAATTGGTAGCTTCTGCTGGTAATTCTCCACTTTGAGACTATCAATACTCAATTGGCATAATGTTGCCACCTATGCTTTCAATCACCATTGATATTTTGAGGCCTAAAAGAAGATAAAAGTCCAAAAAAAGAAGCTGCAGCACCCAAAGTTGATTTTCCATGGTTTTGCCAATGGCTAAAAGGCAAGATAGATAGCCAAAATTACCTGAGATATCAAGGGGAGGGTAGGCGGTTTTTTGAGGTTGCGCCCACCCTTCTAACAATTAAGTTCAAAGACAAGAGTGTTCCAACAACAATAGCCCCATTGAAAGAATCCACTAACTGTACCTTTCTCTTTCCATTACATTTCTATCCAACAACTTCATGACAAAAAAACAATATCAACGTAGAGAAAGAGAAAAAAAGGTGTTTTCTTTTCTCAATGAATCAAGTACTCCTATGTCCAAAATATACTCCTTTTCAACTCTTATCACCATTTACAGATATTGGAATTCAACTTTAAACACGTTTTGATCAATAAAGGCGAAGATAGGTGAAAAAGTACAAGAAATATCCCCCACAAATAAAGGGACACCATCATTCTTGAAAGGCTAATAGCTATTGGCAACAAGCCGACAGAGCATCAACCATCCTTTTATTCTGCAAAAAGAAACACTTCCAAACGCTACATTCCATCTCGGTTTGGACTGTTTTTCAGACCCTTTTCCTCCTATCATCTATTTTACCCCAACACATTGCCACATAACTCTGCCTGCTTGGACTTTGTATCCTAAGCGGCTGATTCTACCTTTTTTCTTTCCTTCTACATGCTTGCATTGAATAGATTAACGATTCCATAGCTTATAAATGTCCTATATATAGCAATATAGTAACCTCAGATCACCTTATGAGCATTCTCCTCAGTATCATTGATAGGCTCTGCGTTTTATTTTTTTTCTTGATGGGAAGGCAGAGTGAGCCGGCTGCTCATTCTTCCATTGCTCTCTTGAGAGGTTTAGACAGCTGCAGCGAGCGAAGGAATTGAGACAGGAAAGAAGTTTTACGAATGCTATCCGGAGCAGAGGATCAATCCAGGCACACCGAATGAAACATCACAATTGTTTTTCCATTCCGAATTGATGTTTCAGCCTGGACCGCATCTCCAAGGATCTGCATACGGTGAATCTAGCATGCGGAGCATGTATAATCGACGCCAGGTTATCGAAACTCCGATATTTTCGAACTTACAGCAGACAGACACGGTTTGCATACCTTTAATGATTCAGATGTTGACACTTCACTTCATCTGTGAACGATTGTAGTTTATTCTAGTGTTTTTGTTTCGTTCTCCGGTGACTCTTCTTATGGAGCTGTAAGAAAATGGTAAGGGGAAATGGAAGAGAAACAAATGGTATAATATATATATATATATATATATATATATATATATATATATATATATATATATACACTATAGTCCAGTAGTCTCCTTTATTCTCGTTATGATCAGAAGTTATATAATGATCTGAAGGTCATCCTCTTGCCTCTTTACAAAGCATTTTCACCATGGTTGCCATTATTTGAGTCTTCATCATTGCGTCACTTCCTCTTCATGATTTTTCGGAATCGTCGGATGAACAGCCATGGTATCTAATAGAGCTTCCTCATGGTTATCCTTTCAAACTTGAAACAGCAATAACTTTCTGGGCTTTTCCTGCCAATATCTGCAGTCCAAAACAAGTTTCCTACATTTAAGTGTTAGAAATACAGTTGATCAAGTTTTGGCCTGATAAACAATTCGAATGAATAGAAAACTCAGAAAATATGTACTCAAAGTAAAAAAAACTCTAAAGTTCGTATTTGGGAAGAAGAAAAAATGCACAGAACGCTTGCATTTGTAAAGACAGCCATCAATTGTATGTCATATGCAGCAGCAGTAGTTCGAAAAGGCTACATCCTACATGAAGAGGAGATGCCACAACTAGTGCTCATCATTGTTTCCTTCATAATAGTTCCTTTCTGAACTATGTAACATATGTTTAATGCAATTTTCCTGAATGTATATTCTTGTTTACTTTCACCGTGATTGAATACGACAATCAGTCGCAATATATCTCAAAGATGTCTAAATTTGAGTGATCCAGGTGAAACAAAAGGGAGATGGATCCCTGTGCTTTTGCCAATAAGGCAGAAAGACGCTGATTTGTAAGAAAAATGTCATAGTGAATAAAGTTCATATTATCAATTGTTGTGTAATGTTTCAAGAGTTCCTAATCATTCATAATCCGGATGCCATAAGTTGTACCTGCATTCATTGTGTATTAGATGTATTAGCATCGAAATCAAAGATTCCGACTGCTCGCATTACAACATAGCCGCTTTTCTTCCGGATCTCCTCCTGCAGGAAAATTTTAAAAGCTTATGAATTGACCCCATAGTGTAAATAAGTACTACTTGATCCTCATTCCTCTGCATAGAAGAAATTCCGTGCTTACTTGACATCATGCAAGTTCACATGTTTATCAGATCAATTTATCACTTCTCAGTGTCGATATGAAACCCTTTGACAGAATAAGTAATGCGCAGGCGACAACACAGAGTTCATCGAAACTGTGCTTCTGCTGCTACAGTACTACAGGAAAACGTTAACTTTAGTTCTAATGATTTGGTATTATTTGATTGGAAGATTGATGATCAAAGCTTAAAGTCAAAAGACAAATCTTTTGGTGCTTAAGCAAGTCGAACCAAAACCATATTTGTCACACTCGGAGTTTGAGCCCCAAATTGGAGAAATGAGAGAGAACGTGATAGAAAAGCGTGTAATTTGGCAGAAGAGTGGAGAACTGCAGGCCCAAAAGTCTAAAGAGCAGAAATTGAAGAACAAAACAATCTGACATGACTAAGAAACAAGAAGAGCATCCCAACCGACTTTCATAAATAAAAGAGGTAATTCGACATACATGATCACGGAGTCGTGTGATGAGCACAGAACAAACTATTCTTTCGCCTTTTACTAAAGAATACCGTGTGCTGTCCACTCAAAGCGGCATACGCATATTTTTGAAAGGGTGTCCTCGTTGAATGCCCCCATCCCAATCCTAGTTCCAATAATTTCTTCTGGGTTTTTAAGATTTTATGTGTTAGTTGGCCTTCATCTGTGAACAGTTGTAGCTCAATTTTGGATAGAAACTTTGATAGGAACTTCAAATTTCGATTAAAAAGCATGAAAGACGACGACGTCGTTGAAGAAATAAAACTGGGTTGGCTTAACCACTCGGCAGCTGTTTCATTCTGAATAGCTCAACCACTCGGCAGCTGTTACATTCTGAGACATTAATTTCATATATTTATATAGCAGTCCATTATGTTAGGACGGATCATATAGAAGGGTTCAAGTTCGAACCCCTAAATAATATTAACATTTTCTGAAGTTTCGAGACCAAACCTCTAAATAATATTTGGCTTATTTTTTATTGACCAATAAAGTGGTGACACTGTATTTTATTGGAGAGAATTAATCTATAAATAAATGACCTGTGATCGAAATAAAATACTTTTAAAGTTTAATGACTATTGAACTAACTTCTGATTTTGATAGAACATGATTTTTTTTAAATGTTTTAAGTTGTTAAAATTTACATTTCTCGTTTTTATAAATAATTTGTCATGAACGATTTTAAAACGTTTTTAAGTGTAAAAAATAATCAGAAGTATTATTTAGTAAATTCACATTTTGAAAAAAATTTGTTTTAAAGCTCAAAACACTTGATTTTTAGCAAAAACTCCTTTCAGTCTCTAGATCAGTATCCCAATCTCGATACCAAAATTCCAGAGGCTTTTTGGTTTCGTACCATGGCCTTGGTATCGAGACCGGTGGGTGAGTATCGATACTAGTGGTCCAACGGCTATAAATTTGACTGTTGGAAGGCACGGTCTCGATACCAACATCCCAATATCGATACTAAATATGCATGTGAGCATTTAATGTTCAAAATTAGTGAATCCAACGACTCTATTTAATCCCCCAACGGCTAGTTAATGTTAGAAGACATAAAATGGACCAATAATCAAATGGAGAACATGAAGAAGATAATTGCAAGTTCAAACCAACATCAATAGAGTTTTTAGAGCAAAAATTGTCAAATTCTTAGTAACACACTTGTGAGCTACACTGCTAAATTTGCTCAAGTGTAACTTTTGGTGAGTGCTTAATTTATGCAAACACATTTACCTTTGTGAGGTTTCTCTTTTGTTTGCTAAATTTGTAATTACTCATTAGGAGAGTGTGTATTCAAGGTTTGTGGTTTAAACCTTGAAGTGTTTGTAAAGTTATATCTTATCCTCAAAGGTTTGCAAATCTAGTGGATTTGAAAAATCTTTAGTGTGAATACTAAGGTAGTAGATGTAGACTTAGTTTAGAAGTCGAACTACTCTAAATTCTGTGCAAAGTTTTTGTTAGGTATGGCTCATA
This sequence comes from Hibiscus syriacus, assembly GCF_006381635.1. Taxonomy (NCBI): domain Eukaryota; kingdom Viridiplantae; phylum Streptophyta; class Magnoliopsida; order Malvales; family Malvaceae; genus Hibiscus; species Hibiscus syriacus. The sequence goes on along the minus strand of NW_024063114.1, from coordinate 694,753 downwards.
AATATATCGGTAAAGAGGACAGGGGAAGGTACAAGGTTAATTTTGTAAATATGTATAATGGTTTATTTATTATAAATAGAGATGTAACCTAAACCTATGAGACATTGAATAAAACTTCTAGCGTCGCCTAGGCACCGAGGACGTAAGCACATTGCTGAACCTCGTTAAAATTATTTCGTTCTTTCGTTTTTCTTTTCCGATTCTTCAATAGTTTTATTTTCGATTGCTTCCCCCACAAAATTTTCAAAGGTCAATTCACTCCCCTCTTGATGGTTTTCGGTTGATCGATTCGAGGCTAACAATGACTCTAATACAAGTTTTAAAAATTCAAAGATGAAATTATAAACGATCTAAAATTTTGGTGACCATCATCAGTGTGGTTTACCTAACACATTATTCAAAGTGTATCAATTTTGGCTGCTTTAAAATATCCAACAATTTTGACTAATTAACTGAATTTTTGGTGTGTGTATATATATATTATATTTATGAGACTTGCATTTAAATTTATATATCACCAACAATATTAAAAATGACTTTCACCACTTCAAGTTTGAATAGGTTATTTTTAATTACATAATTACACCAAATGCCATCAAAATTTTAATCTATATCATTTTTTTCATTGAATTATATATTTTTAAATTTTAACACTAAATTTTAATTTTAACTTCAATTATAGCATTAACTTTTAAATCATTAACGGTGTGATATGTGACAATTTTTCCCATTGAATTTTAGTACGTGTATCTATTTTTTTATCAACCTTTTAAATGCTTCCATTATAGGCACTGGAATTTAGTCCGTCCGTGTATCATTTTCCCCAACAACTAATTTGACTATATATTGTTATTAAATTCAATCGTTGCCCATCATTGGCCATTATTAATCTCGAGATTTATACCAAAATATTCTTATCTCACTCCTCTTTAATTTCTTATTTTTCACGAAACTTATTCAAAATCAACGAAATCTAATCTAAAGGCTTAACGTTCTAACAAAATTATCTCCTCCAATAATCGTCTAATGAGTATTGTTTCAATGTATGTTATTAGTCTTCTTAAAAAATTTTCTCATTATTCGATTTTTCTAATAACTCTCTAATTTTTCATTCCGGAATAATCCTCCGAACTCCAAAAATAATAGTGAGTTTTATTGTTTAATATGATTAGTTTTAAAATATAAAAAAAATCTAAATTAAAAGTTGTAGTAGACGATGAGTTGAATTCATCGATATTTAGAATAATCGTAAAAGATGTAAAGAGGAAGAGTTTTCGTCGGTTACATTTTTTTAAACTTTGATGAAAGAAATTAAGTGAAATAAAAAATCATTATTTTTCACTTTCATAATAGTACACATTAATATCATATCAGTATAAAATCATCATATAATCTTATTATTAATGAGTTTTCGACTTAACGTTTTAACTGAAATGAAAATAAAATATAATGCTAAAATTATTTTTTAAAAATTTAATCGTAAAATTTATATATATAACTAAGTGGTAATTAATATAATTTATCATTTAATTAATGCACGTCCGGAACAGTACACTCAAGAAAAAGACAAGACGGCGGTAGCTTATTTTGTTTTACCAAGGACATGACCGGTTACAGAGTAGGGTCATTAATTTTACAGTCTTCCACGGCGGCGGCCAAGACATTTCTTCCTTTCCGATTCTAATGAACAATTTTAGAACCATGATATGGAGTTGGAATAAGAACAAGGTCATTTTTCCTCTTCACAGTCATGCCAAAAACTTCATCCATATCCAGATCCTCCCCTTTCATTCCATCTGGCAACGTCCAGTCAAAATGGAATAACAACTGCGCCAGTGGCAGCTCCAGATTGGGCGTCGCGAACGTGATCCCTGGACACATTCTTCTTCCGGCACCAAACGGGACGAACTCATAATTCGTTCCCATGTAATCGACTGAACCGTTGAGGAATCTCTCGGGGTAAAACTTGTCTGGGTCGTTCCAGTACTTTGGGTCTCTTCCCAGTGCCCACGCATTGACGAGGACTCTGGTTTTGGCTTTGGACTTCGTAGCCGTTGATTTCACAAGCTTCGTTGCATTCTCTGGGGAGCAACAATGGCACCGACGGCCGGATTCGGAAGGTTTCTCTGATGACGGCTTTCAAGTATTTGAGTTCATGAAGGCCTGATTCGTCTACGTTTCCTTTTGGTCCGAAGACTCGTCGTACTTCGGCTTGGGCTTCTTTCATAACCCTTGGGTGTTTAATCATTTCGGAGAGTGCCCACTCTACGTTGTCGATGATGTTTCACTTCCCTCCAAAAACGTCCTGAAAAAAAAAAACATAAAAAGATTCAGATTTTAGAACACGGGTTAACGAAGATCGGATGTATGTTTCGTGTTGTACTTGTCGGTGCAAAAGTTACTAACCACGATGACTGATTTGATGTTCTTGTCTCCCAAAGGGAACTCGTTCTCCTCTTGGATCCTCAAAAGCACATCAACAAGATCTTCTTGTTCAGCTTGTTCATCGCCATTTTTTACTCTATCCCTTCTCTCCCTGTGTTCCCTAATGATGTTCTCGATTATCTTATCGTTCTCCTTATGCATCTTCATGACTTTCTTCTCCACTCCATTTAGATGTTTAAGCACTTTAATGGAAGGGAAAAATCAGACACGCAAAATCCAGCAAGCAACTTAGTGAGTTCAGTAATACTGTCGATGTAAGTCTCTTGATCCTTGCATTTTCCACCGAACGCCGCTCTGGCAACCACCCCGTATGTCAAGGAGATCTTTGAGCTGAGGTTCACCGGTTTTCCGCCGCCTTCGTGTATCGTCTTCACGAGGTTGAGAACCTCTTCTTCCCTTATCGAGCGGAACGATTGGACCCTGGAGGCGCTCAACAGCTCGGTGGTGCAGACTTTACGGAGGTGTCTCCAGTAGGTGCCGTAGGGGGCGAAGGCGATGTTGGTGAAATCGTACGTGTAGATTTTGGGGACGTCAAGGGCCGGCCTGTATGAGAAGTTGATGTCGTGTGTCTTCATTACTTCTTCTCGCCCCTTCCGGAGAAAACGACGACCGTCGAGATTTCACCAAGCTGGAGATGCATGAGTGGTCCATGTTTGAGGGCCAAGTCTCTCAGGGTCTTGTGGGGTGAAGGGCTGGCGATTTTGGTGCAAATTCCCGATCACCGGCAATCTCCTCGGCCCTGGGATTGAATTCTTGGGTTTTGATTTCTTTAAACTTCTGAATATGAAGAAGGAGACAGCTCATTGGGATATGCCCTTGAATTTGTTGATTTATAAGATACTTGTAAGTACATACATGACAGGATAGAAACACATGTGATTGGTCACGTGCATGTGTTTGAAAGATCACATAAATTCCCAACCTTTGTTTGTATATAAAAATTTCAAAAGTGACTGCGCCATCTATTTATTTAATTATATGATAATAACTAGGTGAGTATGGAAAAACGTAAAGTCTATCCAGTGACGACGGAACAGCTTATTATCTTAAAATTTAATTTTTTTTCGATTATTATTTTATTGTATGAACGATAATTATCTTGAAATTTTATTTATATTAATTCTATTTAAAAATTTATATTATTAATATATATTTAATTACTATTAAAAATATTTCAAAATATACCGTTGAATTTATCAAACAAATCTATACTTGTCACTCTCGATCAACTTTGACTACCAACACCAAACTAATGAATTTCAGTTGGATTATTTTGAATAAATTATATTTCCATTTATAAAAGTAATAATATATATATTTTTAACATCGTTTTCATGTAAATTTCTCCAAATTGTGTATATTTTGGGAGTAGAGTCCATGATTGCTGGCTCTGGGTCAACAGAACAGCACACTCTCAAAATACAAAGGATCTTACCTTCGTTTACAATATAATTTCATGGAGAATAATATTAAATATAGCAGCTGAGATTGAAGTCGAGTGGCGTAGTCAAATTATTTGAATCCCACCAGCCCAACTTATACTAATCTATAATTTGTGGCGTTTCTTATTTTTTTGTTCATTATTTTAGTAACGTTTCTTCGCAGCTTTCATGTCTGCTTATTTTATTTTATTTGCTGCCTTCTGCAGATGACTTTTGGTCTATTTCATGGCTTTTAAAATGTGGAAAATTGCTTTAAACACCGCTAAACGTTGTTCCGTTTGAACTTTTAATTTATTAATTAGAGCATGAAATTTTATTTTTATATTCCATTCCGTTATTGATGTGATATGTCATAAACGCATCATTTTAGTGTTGGTGTTCTGATGCCCAAAACGATCATTTTAGATACTGAATTTTATGGATGTTTCGATTTTGGCACCGACTCTTTTAAACATTTTACTTTTTTTACATTGCACTTTCAAACCGATGTTGTTTATATTTAGAATTTAGTTAACTACTTATTATCATTGAAAATATTATTTTATAATCTATTATAAAGAAGATAAATAATGATCACTAATATTTGAGTAAATTTTAAAAGTAACAATTGATCAGTAAAAATATTGATTTATAACAAATCAATCACTTACTTTTAAGAGCCTTTACTGTAGTAACAAAATACTAATGTGGTACATTAAACCAACTAAATTAGCATCGATTGACCATGTGAGACACCTTTTGAGTGGCCGTTTGACTCTTCGCTCTTATTTTGTATTCTTCTTCCTTTTTTTTGCTAACACCAATGGTAGAACGCAAGAGGGGTTAGTGGGATCCATCTCTCAAAAAATATTTAAAAAAATATAATTTAAACTTGAAGTTTTTTTAAAATTTAATTTTGTCTCTTAAAATTTTAAAAATATTAAATTGTAATTTTTTAATATTCTTAATTAAACATTCTCTCATAATTTTTAAAATTCACATTAAGTCTCTCAAAATCTTAAAAAAATTAGACCCCATTTTTGAAAAAAATATAAGTTAACGTTTTCTAAATTTATTACAATTTTAATTTTAATTTCTAATTCACCAACTTCCGTCTATAATTAGCACTTTTTACTATGGCATGGAGATTATTCAAGCATGGGGCGTGTCTATTGCTGATTAAATTATTTATAAAACCCTCTCTTAGACTGGGCTTGCCTGACCTTCGAGATTTGTGGAAGGCATAGGAGACTCATATTACACCCGAAAATCTCTTCCTACCACAGTATTTAACTAGGGTGATAAACTGATAATATCATAAAAAAACTAATATTATAAGCCACTCTCCCCTGTTCTTTATTTTTTCCCTTTTGTTTTGAGTTTTTGTCGCTTTTTATAGATTAGATCAATTTTTTTACTTTGTTTAGTCGGTGGTGACACTGATTTTAATATTAATTGTTTCTCACGACACTCAGTTCTAATTTACGGTTCTTATTTGTCTTTTATAGTTTAATTCTTTTTTTGTGGTTCATTTCTTGATACAAACAGATTTATTCGTATCTATTTTTATTCGAGTCTTTTGGTTAGATTTTTAACCTTTTTCATGTATAGTCTTTATATGATCTAATGAGACTAGTTTCAATGTTATAAGAAAAGTCCAAATTATGTGTTTAGTTTACGATAATAGTTGTAAACTCTTATTATAATTTTTTAATAATACTAGCGGGTTCTATTAAAAAAAACTAGGGTGGTAATATTGACTATGGTCGATAGGGACGGAAGCATAAATTTTTGTAGCGTGAACTTAATAAGTTATATTAAAAATTCTAAAGATGTAGAGTTATAAAATTTTAGAGACTACGAAATTACGTCATTAATAGAAAATTTTAGAGACCGTGAAATTACGTAATTAATAGGAAATACAATGAAAATTGAAAATTCTAAGCGTGTGACCACACCCGATACCTCTCTGTCCATCTCTGGTACAGATCATAACTTTAGAGCTAAAATAGTATAAATCTACGTATTTCATGTGGGGGACGTACGGACTTCGATAAGCAGAAGCCATGATGAGAGCTTCATGGAAGTTTGTCAACATACTTGAAACCTGCGTTGAAAGAGTGATCTATTTAGATTCAGACACCATCGAAGAAGACATACAAAAGCTCTGGAAAATAAATTTGACAGGTTCAATAATACTGGAGCACCTGACCTGAGTATTGTAATGCAGACTTGGCCAAGTATTTCACAAGTGATTTCTGGTCAAACCCAAAACTTGTCGAGGTTTTCGAAGGCAAGAAAGCTTGTTATTTGATATTTCAATAGAGGTGTGATTGTTATGGGCTTAGGAAGGTGGAGACAAGGCGATTACACAAGGGAAATTGAGAAATGGGTGAGGATTCAGAAAGATAAAAGGATATCTTCCACCATTGTTGTTGGTTTTTGGTGGAGATGTTGAAGCCATCGATCATAGGTGGATCCAACTTGGTCTTGGGTGGGGATAATTCGGTGAACAGTTGCAGGCCATTGCACCCAGGTTCAGTAAGTTTGCTTCATTGGAGTGGGAAAGGAAGCCATGGGTGAGACTAGATACAAAGAGACCTTGCTCCGTTAACTTTACTCAAGACTCTAATAAGAATATCAAAATTGAAAGTGTATGTTCTCTAACTTTTTGAAAATTTTAACGTAGAGTTTGCAATTGCACGAGCTAGCACGGTTTTGACTTGAATGCTACTTTGAATTGCAGGGAGAAATCAAGCAATGGTGCCTGCTCATTATTAGGCAAACAATCTGAGTCCTCAGAAATAATCAAACTGTGCGAGTGTACGTAACATGTATATTCATTTTTTCTAACAAGTTTTTAATATATTTGGAGGTTCGTAAAATGATTATATTCCTTTTGGAAGATAGATTCGGGTCTAATATGAGTCTCCTATGCCTTCCACACATTCTCGAAGGCCAGTGGCTCTTAACGGCAAGTGATTGATTTGTTATAAATCGATAATGTTATCGTGTAATTTGTTAATTTTTAAATTTCAGTAGTAAAATAAAATTTACTCAAATATTAGTGACAATTTGTGTATTTTACCTTCATAAGAAATTACTAGGAATGTGATAGAAGTGTGAAGTATATATTTCTAGTAATAACACTGAATGAAGAATCCAGCAGACAAACTGACATCATGGGCTATAATAGGACCAAAATAACAGGAACGTTAGAATAAAAATACAAGCCAACAATGGGAAAACAAGAAGGTGAGGAAGAGAACTTGGGTCTTAGAAGCAGATGCGGGGTGCTGCTTATGAAAGGACCGAGAGAGATGGGGAGGGATAAAGATTGCTTCTTTTGGGAATCGACAAGATAAATGACTAACATTTCCCCATAATTAGGGTTCACTTAAACATAGTCGAATATTGTTGTGATTTTAACTTCGCCGGTTACGGCAGCTGCAATTCCCACTCTATGCCATGCATTGTAGGAGCCACTGTCCCGAAAAAGATGACTACTGAGATATTTTCACCTAACATCAATTTCTAGAAACTAAACGTCTAACTCAACTAACTCAGGTCTCCAACTAAGTTTCAGTTTCTGCTGGTTTATTTTGAGTTGGATGTAGGGATGGGCACGGGGGGCGAGTTTTTGTCCGTCCCGACTTCTACCCGAAAACATACATGTAAAACTCGATCCTGTCCCGCTCCGAAGAATTTTGAGTTTTTTTCAGTCCAGAATTCCTATTCGTTTTTGGGGTGATCGTGTTCTCACGACTACTTACCTCATCAACAGGTTGCCATCACCCAGATTGGATAACAAGTCTCCCTATGAAATTTTGCATGGTCATCTTCCTGATTACGGTCGTTTAAAAACTTTTGGTTGCCTTTGTTTTGTGTCTACGTTGAAGTCACATAGAGACAAATTTTCGGCTCGTGCTCTTCCAGCAATTTTCCTTGGTTATCCACCAGGAGTAAAGGGCTACAAAGTGTATATTTTACATTCTCAGAAGATTGTGGTTTCGCGCGATGTTGTGTTTCATGAGCACATCTTTCCTTTTCATAATATCACTGATTTGGATCATTCTTTTGATCTTTTTAAATATTTTTCTTTACCAATTATTGCTAATGATTTGCTGGACATTCCTTCACAGCAGCATCCGAGTTCTGATGAGGAACTTGTTGCTTGCTCTCATGATTCTGAACAATCTGAACATGATGTTCCTATTTTCAGTTCTCAACAACCTCCTGATATTGATGATGAGATGGTTTCTGGTTCTGTTGAAGAATGGACGTCTGGTTCTTCTGTTGTTCCTGAGGTGGCTCCATGTACCAATTCTGTTGTTCCTCGACGATCTGCTTGAATGGTTCAAAAACCATCATACCTTCAACAGTCAGCTGCCACATCATCTCCATGTCAGCTTCCACATCAGATGCTGACTAGATGCCATGTTGGAGGTGTCATCTCCCCAGTCGTGCCCACTAATCCGACCATAATCCAGAAAAATAAAAAATTGCACGGTTTCGTTGTTGTTAACATAATTTCTGGAATTTAATGTCCTTTATCGAAAATGAACGAAAAGGCTCAAGTTAAGTTCTTTTTGGCTGTTGCCTACTGTTCTGTAACAGATTTCTTATAAATTCCACATTAACTATTGAATTCCTCTCATTTTGGATGTTCATGCGAAATTTCTCATAAAGTTTTATCTTTGCATCACAAAACATCAACTTGGGATCTTTCCGGGAAAATTCCAATGTGTTTGGAACCTAATTTACTTCTACTAGTAAGCATTTTAAATTGGATTTCAAACTTGGCATCTCAGGCTTATTAGTGAAGAGCCATAGCTCAACACCAGATTCCTATAGAATCGTCGTAATTTCCTTGAAATCGGTAAATTTCCGGTGTCTATAGCATCATTTTCTAGCTCTATAAAGTTATTTAAATGTTTAGAAAGACGTTTTAACTATGAATTTTCATGTTGTAATTGCTTCCATCAGGTGGTCTTAGTCATAACAATGGCTTCCAACGCTGCAAAGCAAGCCAAGTTGCCAATGGCTGCTTCAGGCTCTCCAAACTTAGCAGATGATGAAATGATCCCAAGAGAAAACCACTGGAGTTGCAATGCTGCTTCGGTCGCTGGGAATATTGCCATTCCGAATGCTATTAGGACCGTTCTCCCGGACCTTAAGGAGCTCGGGAAGTACTACGGTATCTATACGAGTATCGAACACTATGCCTTTTGGTATTGAATGACCAGATTAGAGGGAAAAAAACAAATGATTTCATTGATTCTCTTTACATGTGTGTGGTGACAATGACCACCATTGGTTATGGAGACCTTTACCCCCCGGTATCATTTCGCAGTTGGTGTGCAGTGTTCTCATCGTCGCGGGGTGATGTTGTTCGGAATAGCAGTGAAAATAGCTGCCAAATACTTGGTCTACAAGCAACAAGCAGTGCTGCTCAATGCCCTGCATGTGGCTCGGAAAATCGGACGATGGAAGCCCTTAAAGAGATTGAATCCCTGAATATAGACTACACCAAGTGTATGATATCATTGATCGCCATGGGAGTGCATCTCGTCATCGGGATATTCGTGCTGTGTACCGTCGAAAAAATGGAGTACGATGATGCATTCTATTGTGCTTTTAGCACCATGACAACTGTAGGGTTCGGAGACGAGATCTTCTCGACCCTATTTGGTCGAATGTTCGGCATGATATGGATATTCACAGGAACGTCCTGTTTAGGCCAGCTGTTCTCTACTTGGCAGAGGTTATACAGATATTGAAGCAAAGAAATTTGCGAAGTGCATCATTGCAGGCAACGTTATTGACAGGAACGAAGCTGTTGATGCCTATGTTCATGTGTAAAATTACTATGTTTTACTCCCACAAAATCACTTCATTAATACGTTGTTAATGTTGTCAATCGTTGGAAAACGTTAAGTATAATGTACTTCTATTGAATAATGATAGGATTTTTTCTTACGTTAAGGAATAAATTTGTTTATTGGCTTGTTTATAAATTGTTTATCAACTCGTTTATTATGTTATTCATTTTCCTTTATTCTTTTACTAAGGGTATTCAGCTAAAGTAATGGGCACAATAGCATAAGAAGTATTGATGACGATGAACCGTAGATAAATGAAATATCATGACTAACCGTAGATAAATGCCAACAAGCTAGCATCTTATCTTGATGACGATGAACCAAGAATGCTGAATTTTGAACAACCTGTCCTGCAGCATCAACAACAAACTCATCTGGAATTTTATAATCTTCAGAGATACGACTCAACAAACCATAACCATCAATGATTAGCATCACTCGATGCTTCCATAGAATGTAAGTACTTTCAGTCAATTTTACCGTGTCAAGTTTAGGAAGTTGCTGAACATAATAGGAATTTGAAGAAACAATCGACACGTTACCACCTGAGCTGTTAGATCGGCCATTATTCACACCCGGAGGATCTTGACTTGTTCTTGAATCAGGACTCGCATCAGGCGGCTTACTAGTGTTGGAGCTAGTATAAGGACTTGGAAAAAATCACACACACAAAAGAACAAACAGATGGAGTGCAACCACAAACAATCACCTTCTAGTTACAAACTTCACTCAAACAAACCTTCGAACAGAACAAGTGTAAGGACCACCAGCCAATTTGACACAACAATTAGGGACCAGAAAACTCCAAGCAAAGAAGCTGAAAAAAAGAATCGCTACTAAGTCTCAAAGACACAACACAAGAAATCAATGATACACAGTCTTCGATCAAAGAAAGATACCAAACAATCACTAATCTGCTCTTCAAACAATGAGTCGCCACGAGTCAGATGTCCACATGACTCAACAGATAATCCTTGAAACAAAGCTAGACCGAACCGATCGAATTCAACACTATTTACTCCTTAGCCAATTTGATGCCGGAGATAAAACTCTTGCGATCAACAAATCAGTTCAGGACCCATTTTTGAGTCACCTGCTTGACTGCACTTATAGCGATCTTTTTCAACTACACGAGACATTTTTTTGTTTCATAAAAAACCATTAGTTTGTTATTAATGATAACAAGCAAGAGTATGGACTAGATATCTTAATAATTATTCATGTGTTAGATTATTTATTAGGGTTATGGTCTTCAAGTTACAATTTTTTTTTGATCTCTCATCTTCAGAATAGTGAATGTATTTATTAGGGTTTGTGTGTGTATATATATATATATATTGTTTAAACTAGATTTGAAAAAATAAAAACACATCAAAATGAAAAGAAAAAAAACTAACACCATATGGAATATTATATGTAACACAAGACAAATAAACAGTTTGTCAACTCTATTACAGTACCATGGAACTTGAATCAAACTAAACTCAGGTCATTGTTGAAGCTTGAAAATGCAGCTGAATTTGTTAGCATATTTAACTCACGAATCCAGAAGCTTCTGCAAATTCAAACCTTCTTCATAAATGTTGCCTCCGATTTTCCAATGAAGTATCAACTGTCCCTGTCCCTATCCCTGTTCACCCAACACATTCTGAAACACCTTGGAGTTCAATTTAACTAGGTGCATTACACACACTAGTGACATCTTAACAACCTTGCTCTAGCTTGTTTCATGGTTCCTCGTGAGTTCCATTGGAGTACTCCTCACCTGCACCACCAGGCGCTCCATTCGATAACCGATTTGTGCTGGTAGAATTCGAATATGGAGAATATGTGGAACCAGGGCTGCCTCGTGAATAACGGTTTTTTGCAGCTGTGCTACTCCTAGTAACCTTGAGACGAGCCTTTCTACCCTGCGCCATAAAATACAAGGAATTTCATCATTTTTTAAGGTATGCCGTTCGATGATGATTACTGCAGTAACTCAATCGCAGTCATAGTATATCATCATGGATGCAAAAGGAACATTATACTGAATTCAAATAAGACAATGTATATGATAGAATCACCTTTCCCAAGCATTTCTCCAAGTGAGAAGCAAACCTCCCTGCAGCAATTGATCTTCCACAGTTCATGCATTCAAATATTTCACTGACAACAGAAGGGTGTGTTTGTCCAAATATATCCGCCACATACTTGTTATTTGTTTCACCGCTGTTATTAGGATCAGCTACCCTTGCTCGGGCTTGTGCCGATAACCTCATTTCTTCTTCCTCTTCCTCCAGGTTACGATCAAGGCCCAACTTTGCTATCCGGTGACACTCATGCAACATCAACAATTATGGAATCCAAGAGATCCCCAAAAAAGTGAGATGAAGCTGCAAAGAATTCCATCCAAACAAGAGAAGTTGTCCAATTGAATCATCAGAAAAGCATGTCTCAATCTTCTAAATGAAGGCTGGGGGAAAACATGGACAGACCCTTAATCTTGTTCATCTCATGTACGTAAAATCATGAATTACTGAACTGAGAGAACAGGGTCAAAGAGGAAAAGAGTCAACTGAGAGAACAGGGTCACCCGAGTATTATCTTCATCTGGTAGAGACATGAGTTCTAGATCAGATAACCTTAGCTCTAAACAATAGCCCAATTCAAGCTTCAATTAGAGTAGGAAAAGCCTACCAATCACACACCGCAAGCACATGAATTTGTTAAAAAAAATTAAGCGATATCATCAAATAGAAAAAAAGAAAATCCAAAAAAAAAACCTAAATCAAATGCTACTCCCAACAATAAACTAACATAAAAACAAATTAAAAAATGAAAATAAACATGTAATCATTAAAACGGCAACAATGATAATAAAACTTAATAACAACCACCAGCAGTTATTTGATGATAAATTCCATCAAATTAATCCGCAATCCTTTATCACAACTCCTTAATATGGCAAAATGCAGATTGATTTTTAATGTTTACTTAGATAAATACATATTTTTTTAAGAACGAGAATAAACTGATCAAAAATCAATTTAACTCTTGCTTTTCCTTCTCTTCCAATTTTCTGTTCTATAGGATATCCTTTTAATTTAAATCTTTTGCAATTAAAGTTAGATAATGGTATTTTTTAATAATATCAACATTTTAAATTAATAACCATTCATAACTACAAAATATTTAAATCTTTGCAATTAAAGTTAGATAATGGTATTTTTTAATAATATCAACATTTAAATTAATAACCATTCATAACTACAAAATATTAAAATTCTACACTAAAAAAGATATCATATCTAAATTTAAAATACACTTTGCATAAATGAAAATGAACATGATTAATAATCAAATAGAACTTTTAAAAAAATTATTATATTCCAAAGATTTTAATTTTTATGGGAAAAACATAACTTTATAATATAATAATAATAATAATAATAATAATATATACTTGCATCTAATAATTTTATGGGGAAAAACTCATTTTTTATTTTATGAAAAGGTAGCCTCAAACTTGCCTAAAAAAAACTGATTAGGAGTGCAGTACAGTTTGGGACTTGAACTTCAAATGTCAGTGGAATCAACATTGGCCACATTCAAGCATTTTATGTTACACTAAATTACGACATTTCTCGTACCAGATAACAATGCTCCTACAACAATCCTCTGCTATGTTTAGCATACAATTCTTTGATCAGAAAACAAGACTGCCAACCAATATTGATGTTAAGGTAACTGTGAGATTGTCATCAAGTTCAGTACTAATCGGAAGCGACTCCACAAGTGCTGAGGCAACAGAGAGACGAAAAAACCCAAAACAATCTCCATACTCTCTTCAATATACCCAAAGTAGGAAAAATAGTACATAAACCTGTTACAACATGGCTTGGAATTAAACAAAACTAAATCACAGAACAAGGAAAAGAGATATTCTAGACAAAACTTACCCAACGGAGGTCAAAAAACCAGCTGTTGCCATTGCAGCACTACCAGCTACGGATTTGTTCTTATTGTAAGGAAGTTTTTGTCCGCCAAAACGCCCCCACATATCCGCAATGCCTTAAATAGGAAAAGATAGTTATCCAACTATGCATTTGATCAAAAAAATCACCACAGATATTCAAAGTAAATCACCCCATTCAAAATTGCCAAGAAATGCTGAAACGTTCACTCGAGCAGCTTTAAGTGTAGCTAATTCAGGAAAGGAGAAAATAAATAAATAAATTACTTAATTAGCTGCCTATTACCATCTCCAGCACAAAGGTTGCATATTGCAGCAATTGCGATTGGTGAAGTCCTCCAGTAAAGTGCACAAGCCAAAGTAATTGTTGCGGCATAGAGTGGGTCCTTTAAGAAGTTCCCTGATGTAAGGGATGAGTTAGCGAAAATTTAAAGAAGTCATAAGAAAGGCAGCAAACAAGAAATGATCCATAAAGGGGTAACAGATAACACTATTTTCCCTCCTTAATGATCTGTTATCTCAAAAGACGGCTCATTTGATGCCTAGATGATATACAACTCCATTTGCTGGATTAAACAACAGGAAATTGTCAACTTCACACACAAGAAAAAGTTCGATGGATTAGTTAGCTAAACTGATCTCCGATGAAGCAAATACCCAAACAGAGAAAGCTACTCACAAGAAATATCGCTGATACTTTTAACATATAAATAAATAAACTATGATTTCATCTTCATCCTCACCTGTAATCCCCATATCTGCTCATTGACTTCACAGTGGCTTCATCTTTCCATATTCCAGAACCTACAAGAAGCATCCGTATAATGTGGATGGCAGGCGTAACAGCTGCTAAAATTGCTCCACGATACCCAGAACTGCAATGAAAAGTGTTAACTATTTCATCAGGGAACATCTGGTAAAACAAGATAAGACGCCTCAATGAGAAGACAACCTGAATAATGGCCAGCAAAGCATGAAAACTAGCCCAATGCTTATATGCACAAGCTTCCGATTCAGTTTCTGAACAAGAAAGAAAAAGGTCATGAAACTGTTAAAAAGGAAATTCTGCTAAGAAATTTCTCTTTCTGATAGACAAGTTTACCTAGGAACAAACTGTATACTTGTAACATGTAAGCATCATTTCTAGATAGAATTGAACAGAAAAAGATTGTTTATGAAGGATAGCATGTGACATGCAAATTAAGCATAAAGTAGTAAACGTTATGAAATGGTGCAGTTAGATGCCAATGGGAGATGAGAAATGCGACTAATTTGTAATAGTTCATACAACCATAAATCCAAAAAATACACAGATTTACACAATATGAAATACAATATTTCATCAAGCGCTCTCCGGGAGCAGGTAAAACTTTTTCATGATGCAGAGCAAAGAGCAGACAATCTAAGATGATAAAAAAAATAAGGCAATTACAGAAATTAATTTCCTGAAGATTGAACTGTAGGGCCAATTAGTAATTGATAATCGATATGATTAATTATTACTGTTAAACTCTCATTGGAAAAAGGGTAAAAAAAACCCTAAGCATTGATGGCAACAACTCCGTGTTTGGGTAACATTAGAATTGGAAGGGGTTGGGATCAGCCAAATCCTAAAATCTGAAGTTTGATGCAATCGAAAGAAAGCATCTTTCAGTAATGAAAGCAAAGCCCCTAATTGAGATGAGTATGAGAAACGAAGCAGAAAGCGGCGGCGGAAAAAAAAGAAGTCAGAGAAACCATCGGGTTCGACTAACAGTCTTAAACATCACCAATAATATCTCCCTAAAAGTTTAGCTCAAATGAAATATTACCTTACCAGAAACGAAAAATACTAACAGTAAGTCTGCAATATTGTGAGTATTTAGGTGGATACAGTTACCCAAGCAAGCTCTTGCCGACATACCGGAAGAAGAATGTTTTACTCGAACTAAGAATATATTGAAAATACGTGTATCTGAGTTTTGACCTGGTCAAACAGGCCGCGTTTGGCGGTCTCCTCCCAGACACGGAGGACAGAGAGAGCGATGAAGCCGCTAACGACGGTGGCGCAAGTGTCGGAAAAGACCGGATATTGAGGAAAGATCATGGCGGCAACGGGAGGGCTTGGATTTCGGCGTACTTTTCGGGAATTTGGTAATCGAAAAGTGGAACGGCTAATAAAAAGGGTGTCGTTGGCAGCGGAGTAGGAGAAGAAAGGAGGGGGAAGCTGAATGTCAAAGAGCAAGGGCTTGAGCTTGGGAATGGCTGTAATTGAAGAGGAAAAAGGGACAGGTGTTGCAGCCATTTGAATTTAATTTGAGTTCCCCTCGCCTCGTTTTGTTTTTCAGACATTTTGGTAGTTTTCAATTGGCTTAATTAGGGATGTAAATGACACGAGATATATAGTGAGTTATTCGAGATCAATTCGATTAAGGTTTGATAAATATTCGGATTGAATGGACTTGACTCGAGCTCGAACTCGACTCGATTTCTTAACGAGCTGAAACGAGCTACTCGATATTCGACTTGAAAAGCTCACGAACAGCTCGAAAAAATGTAATATTATAATTTTAGATATTTTAAAATTACATTATTAAAAATACATTATTGATAATTATAAAATTTTAAAAATATATTAAAAATTCTATAATACAACTAAGACATCATCCCTTATAATTATGTGATAGGGTTTATGGTTTAGTGTTTAGAGTTTATGGTATAAGTTAAGGTTTAGGGTTTAGTATTTAGAGTTTAGGATTTGATGTTTAGGGTTTAAGTTATGTACATGAAGCTAATGAAGTTAACATGCTTGTCGCGTTGGATCCCTGGTGAATGGTACAAGCAACAGATTTGGATAGGTCATCAATTGACCATGAAGCTTGATGAGCAGGAGCAGGATATGTGACCTAGAAACATCAATTAAGAATCCAATTAATTGATATCATATGTTACAACACAATAGCTAAATATGTAGGAAGCATCTCATCAACAACAGATTTACCTCAGCAACAGATTGTGCAGACCGCAACCGTTTCTTTGACAGTATATTTGACTGTGTTCTCGGACGTTTCAATGTCTTATATGCAATTGATTCTGTAAATGCAGCTTAAACAAAATGCAGCTCGTACATTGCTGGAACATTGGGAGCCAAGGTCGAAACCTGCTTAAACAAAGAGCAAAAAAATGGGAATATAATTTGATTCTGTAATTCAAAACAACACCTCCATGAAGTATTATATAAAATACTAGTTAAAGTTCAACAAAAGAAAACAAATTCTTATCAGCGCGAAAGCAAAAGGCGAGAAAGACAAGCATTAGGTACATATTAGGGTGAATTAAAAATGAATATAAGCCAGCTTGATTCTGCATGTTGAATGTTGATGGCAGATCAATCACAAAAGTACCGTGTGTAAGTGAAAATCATGAATTTATTACAACTAAACTAGTATTTAGTCCAATCAACTTACAAATTGATTTTTCATAAATTCTGAAACTAAATTCGTTAAAAAAAACTTGATATTTTTCATCGGATTGATTATAAAAATCAGAAGATAAACTAAAAATCATACTAGAATCCAGTAGAAGTAATCCTTGAAGATATCAACCATCGCCAAATGGTAAAATAAGATGCAAAAGTAAAACAAAACAAAGTGGCAGAAGCAAGCTATATTAGAGAGAGAGAGAGAGAGGAACCACATCACCCCAGGAAATCCCGAGCTGGGACAGGGTAGAATCGAGCTTGAGACAACGTTGATGCGTCAGACTCCATGTGAACTTAAGAAAACCATAAACAAGCGATGTTCTGTCTCTGTAAACCTTTGCAGCTCTCTCTAGGAAGCTAATGGGTAGGGATGGAAAACAGGCGGGTTGAGTGCGAATACCCCCTCTCTCATCCCCATACCACCTAATATTTTTCAATCCACCACCCGTCCACCACCCATGATGGGTACAAATTCTCAAATCCACACCCGCCCACACGGGTACATTTTCAAATCCATCCTCACACCCACTACCCACTAGCGACATACCCATCTAGACCCGCCTGACAGCAAACTAATGGGATGTTGGAGTTGGTTCCCAGACAGTTCGTGATGGGGTAGCAGCGCATGCTTCAATTTGTCAAAGGAGTGGCTCTACGAATGTTATGGAGACATATTGTAAGGAGCATGTAGTCGCAGAGCTGGATTGTTGTGTTGCTTTCGATGTTAATGCTCATAATGCGCCTAATACGGGTTTTGAGGGGCTAAAGAACATGGAAACTGTTGTTTTTGATGTTAATGCTTATAGTACGTCTAATTTGTGTTTGGATGGGCAGCATGGGCTAAAGAACATGAAAAGTGACGTGGTTAGTGGGATTATGGGTTTAATCAAAGAGACCAGATTAAAGACTAAATATCCTTAATATTTGGTTAAATTATATGTTATATATTATATAATATTAAAATTTATAGATTAATCTCTAAAATTACACCTAAATTCATAATGGTCCAAAATTTAATAGATATTTAGCTGGGCGGGCGGATGTGGGGTGGGCGGATGTGGGGCGGGCGGATGCGGGGCGGATGTGGGGCGGGTAATGGGTTTGAGACATTACCCGCCCACCACCCACGACGGGTACCACTTTATAAATCCACACCCGCCCACTACCCGCTAAAATTATACCCATCCCCGCTCCAATTGGAGCGGATGTGGTGCGAAATTCACGAAACTGTACCCGTTTTCCATCCCTACTAATGGGGGACAAAGGCACGTAATTGGCGGACCAACGGCGGAGACCCTTCATCAATTTCCATGACCCTGGGTGTTGAAGATCATCATCATTACCAACATCCCCTGCAAATCGAGAGAAATGACTATAATTTTGAGCAACGGATGAGTCGAGCAGGCGGGTGGTAGTGGGTAATATTCGAGTTCGAATATTTCAAGAAGCGGATCATGGTCGACGAAGAAGACAAGAGTAATATCAAAGACTGAGTAATATAGTGGACTCGGTAGAGATAAAGAGAAGAGATAAAGGCTCCTCGTTAGTCCAAAGGCTTTTGAATTTATATCCCACACTAGAAGCTGAAGAGAGTTAGAGCATTGGAGAGCAGTTATAAAAGGAGTGGACTAAACGCCTCTGTTAATAACTTAAGTATATCTTTCTCAGCCTTTTGGCTAAGATCAAGTGTAGTGTGTGTTTATTAGCTTAATATCTGATACGTAGGCTAATGGCTCATCCGGTATTAAATTTATTTTTGAGGGTGAGAACCTTTCATAGTACTCGAGTTTGAATCGAGCTCAAATTCGAGCTTCAATCGAGTTCTTGAATTTTTTTGAGTTCGAGCCTTTTCAAGTTCGAGTCGAGCTTTAATATTATTTTTCGAGTTCGAGTCGAGCTTGAAAATTTCAGGCTTACGTCGAGTACTTTTGAAAGTTTTCTAGTTCGAGTCGAGTTCGGCAATACTCGAGTTGACTCGGCTCGTTTACACCCCTAGGCTTAATGCCCAAATAAGTGCTAAAATTATGCTTTTTCCAAATAAATGTCTTTGGTTTTTCTTTTTACATATCTAGACGTCTAACGTTACAAATGTTATCCTTTTAGGTATTCAAGTCGTCAACGTCCTTTTCCTGTTAAGTGTCATGTGTCAACACCTGATTATTTTGAAATTTATTTTTTATAAAAAAATATTAAAAATACTATTTATTATGTTTATAAAAAACCTTAATTTACGTTTATAAAGGTATCTTATATTATAAAACAACCCAAAATACTAAATCCTAACCTTAATTCGTCGCCGCCGCCGATGTAGTCTTTGACATCATCTTAGTTATATATCGTCGTAGTTGTCGTCAAAATCACGTGGAATCACGATTTTCATCCTATGTTTGTGAGATTTTAAAACGTAAATTTATGGTCGATTGATCGTCAACCGGCAACGATTTCATAGGGGTTATGGTCGTCGGGGAGGGGAGGTCGGGTGGAGCTTCGTCGACAGTAAAGGGTGGCGTACGACGTGAGTTTAGGGGTTGAAATGAAAGTTTTCAAAGTTTAGGGGTTATTTCAAAATTTATGTTTTTTCTTTTTTAAAAGTATATAATTTTATTTTTTAAAATTTGATATAAAATTTTTAAAATTACCAGGTATTGACACGTGTCATTTAATGGGAAAAACTAATGGTGTTGATGACCTGTGTATCTAAAAGGGTAATGTTTGTAACGTTAGACACCTAGATGGGTCAAAAAAGCCGTAGGCACTTATTTGACACAAAAAGGATAATTTGGGCACTTATTTGGAAATTAAGCCTTTTCAATTTAAAGCTAGGCCAAGTCTCGCGGGCCAGAAGGCGGAAACTCAACTTCGTAATTTTCGATATTACCATTAGCCACACATACAACTCATTAATATTTGTCCTTCAAAAATTCATGAATGCAGTTATTGCTCATTAATATTTGTATCATTAATATTTGTTGTTTTTTATGAGACTATTTTCCCTACGACATCCAAATCAGACACTCATTCCTCTAATGGGTCAATTTATCTTGTACCCGGAGCAAGACATATTTGTCATCTACCCTTTGCTCGTGTTTCTAGTCACGGTGATCTGTCCCCAGCAGGCTCGTCTCTTCCCAATCTCAGTCTGACAGTTGACGTTGAGTGATTAATGTCTCGAGCAGCAAGATGAGGGCAAAGATCCTTCCCATCAACTTGACGATACTATGTATGTTGTTGATGGCTCGGTTGACTGCTCTCAGGCTACTCCTCTTGCCCATGTTCCTGATCTTTGCAACTGTCACCCTATGATCACACGCAGCAAACATGGCATCTTGAAACCAAAATTATTTGTTGCAACAGTTGATGAACCAGTGCCCATTCATCAAGCTTTATCTCATCCCCACTGGAAACCTGTTGTGCTAGCTGAACATGATGCCTTGTTAAACAATGACACATGGGAGCTTTCTCCTTTGCCTCGAGGACGAACTGTGGTAGGATGTAAGTGTTTATTCAAAATCAAACGGCATTCGGTTGCCCGTTATAAGGCTCGCCTAGTTGCTAAAGGTTTCTTACAAGTGTATGGCTATGATTTCACTGAAACTTTTAGCCTTGTGGTTAAACCAACCACGATGAATGTCATTTTGTCGCTAACAGTCTCGAAAGGATGGCAACTTCGCCAAGTCGACATAAATAATGCCTTTCTTAATGGAGAACTTAGCGAGGAAAGTATACATGACACAACCTCTGGGTTTCAAATAGGTTGCCAGCGATGGATCTCGCCTTATATGTAAGCTGAAAAAGGCGTTGTACGGCTTGCAACTGTTGGGGAAATCGGGTTATTTCCCACATGAACGTAGTTTCAAAATTGACCTAAAATGTCAAGATCAAAATCACCAAAGGTTGCACAACAGATAAACCTGTAAAACTATTGAATATTGAAACACAATGGAAAAGTTGAATAAAAACAATAAAGGAGAGAACACACCAATTTTATGAAGTTCGAAGAGAATATCGTCTACTCCTCGGGCACCACACCGGATGATAACTTCACTATATCACAAATATTACAACAAATGGAATTCTTTAGAATTCCCAAAGTGGGAGAATGAAGAATACAAGAGGAAGAAAGAACTTGCTTTTGGGATGATTTTTAATGAAATACTTAGGCCTATTTATAGTTGAGTTTTAAGGACTAAACTTATAAATAACCTAATATTTTTGGGATCAAACATGAAAAATAAGTTGGCCACCTACCAAAGAATTTTTCAATGTGTACAAGTTAGCCATCAAATATGAAATTCCCATGTTCAAAGTTTGGCCACCAACCAAGATGAAATTTCCAATAAGTTGGCCACCAACCAAGATGAAATTTTCAATAAGTTGGCCACCAACCAAGATGAAATTTTCAACTTGTCAACTTAATTTCAAACCAAATCTAACGGCAACAAGCACCACGGATGTGATATTCCAAGTTGAGACAGTTTCTCATTGTGCTAGGCTTTCATAATTCGTCTGCCGATGTTTCACTCTATGTTACCAGAGAGTGTATGTTGATGACATTGTTGTCACCAGAGAGTCTTTTGATGCAATTGAGCAGGTTGTTAAACTTTTTAGTCAAAAATTCTCCACTTACATAGCGCGCAGCAAGCAATCCATGCACGACCGAGAACCATCTATTTGGCGTAATCGCATGCTGCCCAAATGCAAGTTTTGCGACCAAGAGAACAGTGCGAAGCCGGTGATCGCATTGAAGAAGAAAGCCATCAACTGGCTGTTCTTACGGCTCGAACAAATGATCGGTTGTTGCATCCTCCATCAGTTGAAGTATTTCTGCAAACACACCAATCATCGCATCGGTGCCAAAGATCGCGTTCTTTACCTTACTTATCTCACTCTTTGCAAGCAACTAGATCCTACTGGCCCTTTCGATAGAGAATCTTGATGGAATTCCTGTGATTGGTACGTATATTGATGGTTTTCCGTTGGTTCTTACATTTTTCAGCAAATTGAGGTGGTCAAAGTCGGCGCGGAGGCGAAGTATGCGGTTGCTTTCAGATCGAATGGCCAGGAGGCTGATGTTTGGCGGGCGTAGCTGTTGGAGGTGAGATGGGGGTGTGCGGTGTAAGGGGAATTAAGAAGAAAAACATATTAAAAAATGGTAAATTGCAAAACTATCCCTAAACTGCTTTAGATTTGCAAAAATGTCCATAATTAAATTTTATCTTAAGTTCAAGAGTTAAAACAAAAGTTGAATCATTTTATTAACGTGCCACGTTATCCAATCGTTAAATCTTTAACAACAGTTTATGGTAAGAGCCACATCTTAATTAAAACAAAATGAAAATAACTACGAATTAAGTTTTTAGATCAAGTGACCAGACGTTTATAAAACTGAAACAAAATTGACCGTTTATCCAAATATAAACTATCAGACCGGTCTAAACTTATCCCGCCTCGAGCCGTATTTAAGTAAAGAGGTAGAAATGGTGGATCATGGGACATTTCAACCGTAAAATGAATGTCAATGGATCCTCAATCGTATCACTAAAATTGTCGTTCTTCAAAATGAAAACACTATTTTTTTTAGCTTTAAACTAAAAGATTTTGTAAGCTTGTGAGCGGAGATAAGATGCAGTCCAACGAATGGTGCAGAAACCAAGGGCCTGAAATTATTCCATTTTCAGAACAATTATATAATATAAGAACCCTTAAAACAAACCTTTCTTTGGTCTGATTCCACAGTTTGTTACTCTCTTTTTTAAATTTGGGTTTCGAACCTTTTAGTTGTGTGGGAATAGTAGATGCACTTTTGGTAGAAGACATGATGTTGGTGATTACGATTTGCAGTGGGATAACAAGACGTGGTTTATGCACTTGGTCCTTTGTGCAATCGTGAATTGGTACAAGAACTTAGCCGAACTGAGTACAGTATCAGACAAATGCATCACTTCAAAGTTTAATGCAACTTGAAACTTTCCAGAAAAATCTTCGACACCTGTGGCCAGCAAAAATTGAAAAAATAGTCACGATAAAGTTTGATATTCAGGCTTTAGATCCGCGCCTCTTTTTTGTTCTGATGGAGTTTGGCATACCCTTATTCTACATCTTCATCATCTTCCTCCTTGTTTTGTTTATTGCAATCAGGAAATCAAGAGCTATGAATTCAACTCGAGGGGTGATTCCAGGGCCATGGAAGCTACCTTTGATCGGAAATCTGCACCAGGTCACCGTTTCTGATTTGCTCCATTTCACCCTACGGAACTTGGCTATCAAGCACGGCCCCATTATGCACCTCCAACTGGGTCAAGTTTCTACTGTGGTCGTTTCTTCCCCGGAAACGGCTAGAGAGATTATGAAAACTCATGATCTCGTCTTTGCTTACATGCCTTTCCTCGTTGTCTCCATGATTACTACTTTTGAGTGCACAGATATCGCCTTTTCACCCTACGGTAACTATTGGAGACATCTTCGGAAAATATGCAACGAGGAGCTTCTGAGTGCGGCTCAGGTTGGTTCCTTCCGATCGATAAGAGAAGGGGAAGTGTTGGATCTCGAGGAAACCATAAAATCAAATGCAGGGATGCCTGTGAATTTGAGTGAGAAAGCATTTGCAATGGCTTACCCTTTTTTTCCTTAAAAGTTTTAAGTATTAAAACGACACAAGATTAATAATTTAAGTACGAAACACGTAATTTACCTTTTTTTCTTAAAAATCTAACTCTGACTTATCCTTACTGTTAAAATTTAATTATCTTATAATTATTTTAAAATACTAAAAAAATTATTAACATTTTCAGTTCAAAATTCGGATTTTATTCCACTTTAGTTAGTAAAAGATATACTATTGTTGAGAGCGAATAATTAAGTTTTTTTTCTAATAGATTTATGAAAAAAAATTGTAAATACGAAATTTGAATTTAAATGTATTATGTGTGTGAATGAGTAAATTATTTTGATCTTTCATTGTATTTGTAACTTCAATTCAGGGACGGCACTAAGGGGCAACTATGGTCTTTGCCCATACAATAGCACTAGGGCAGGGGCTTCCAAAATATTCAAGATAAAATTACATTTTTTATTTTAAAAATATTTAGTTTAATTTTGACGTCGATTTAAATTTTTTAATATAATAATAAAATTATCGTTTAATGAAAATCATTAATTTTATTAAAATGAAAAATTATTCAAAATTACTAAGGTTTTTAATTATATTTGTAAACTAAACATATAATCAAGATGTTTTTCATATAACCAATTACATAAGAAACTAATCACTTAAGATTACACAAAAATCATATAAGAAAAATGTAAAAAACATAACTAAAAAATTTGAACAAAATATAGATATGATTGCATCGATAAACATACAAGAAAGAGGGATTAAAATATTAAAAGACCAATAATAAATTACAAATTGGAGTTTAACGACACGAGAAAACTATCATCAAACACAAATAATATATCCAAATCAAATCTAAAAGTTAAAAATAAGAAAGAGAAACATGATAATAAATAAATAATTTTCAACAAAAATATAAAAAAATTAAAATATATAAAAAATTAAAATTTTCAAAAGAATAACCGCCCTACAAGTATCGCTTAAAGAACTATAAAACATAATCTAAAATGGATTTAGAAATAAATGCGAGAATTTTAACGTACACATATAGAAAATAATTAAATAAGAATGTCCTGTAACACTTATGATATACCAGAAATAGCACTTCCCAAGGTAAGAAGCCATTAAACATATCATTATTATTTGATTTATATAATTATTTTTTTAGAAATTAGGTTTGAAAGGTATTGAAGCACATTTTAAGATTGGCCACCTGTAAATCCCGGTAAGGGGAGGGCATTGTCCAATGAGGGGTTGGTGTGACCGGCAATACTCGTTAGAGACATGTGGAGTGTGTCTGTTTAGCAATATAAATCCCCTACTTGAACGGTCAAGAACCCTTTCTAAGGACACAAGTCCCTTACTCAACTTCCTTTTTTAAAACCCCTTTTTCTTTTTACAATTTTTCTTCCCTTTTTAGAGACAAAAGGCATGGAACGTGACGATGGGTTCAATCGTTTTTACAAGCATGCAAAATCAAGTTCAGGTTAGCCCACAAAATCCTTCAAGTTTTTGTTTTTTTCAAAATGAGGGGATTTTGATCTTGAAATTCAAGTTTATTTGCAGCATGCAACGCTTCAACCTTGATTTGTTCATTCCAAATCTCCGGTTTTACGTCTTCTTTCAATTGTTATCCCTTCTTTAAATATTGTTTCCGATGTCAAACCAGCTTTTTTTAGGCTTAAAACCAACTTCTTCTGTATGTTTGCAGTAACGGTTGCTCATTCTCCTTGTCTTTTCTCTTGCCATGAACTCCTTTTTTTGTTTATTTAATAACTATTTATCACGTAATAAAAATATAAAATGTGGGATATGATCAAATAAATCATTTACTATAGTTTTATTTTAATTCCTTTTCAATAATGATTTGCATGCATGAACTCAAATTTATACTATATTTATATAAATTCCATTGTTTTAATAAGTTGTATTATCATACTTTTTAGATTTTCTTTTGTTTTTTCATGTTATATATATATATATATATTGTGTTTTTTAATCATATCCAAATGAAAGGCATGCTCTATTTTCTTATTATTTAGATTAATTCATTATTTTTAATTAAAAAACTAAAACATTCTCATAAATAATATATATATAGTTGTGTTTGAATTTATTATTGAGTTTTGGGAAAGATGAAATCTTAAAATCTGGAGAAAGGGGAAAGGGTTTGACTTTGATCTGACAAACAAAGAATCTAAACAGTGATAGATGGGGCCCGTTCTTTAAGAAAATTCGGGCCATTTCATAAGGTGGGGTCCAATTAATTTCCATTAATATTTGGTTGATTTTTAATTTTTAATTTAAATTTTAATACTAGAATTTATTTATATTATGGTCTTGGAATAATATACTCATGCTTTCGGTGCTGTAGGGTTGAACATAATACATGGTGGCTCCTCAAACTCGAACAACAACAATGGCATCGTCAGCACCGACAATGGAAACGCCGCCAACTCAAACGCCATGCCGCCGCCGTGCACGGTACGTGAACAGGATCAATACATGCCGATAGCCAACGTGATCCGTATCATGCGCCGCATCCTCCCGACGCACGCGAAAATCTCCGACGACGCCAAGCTAACCATCCAAGAATGCGTCTCGGAGTACATCAGCTTCATCACCGGGGAAGCCAACGAACGTTGTCAACGCGAGCAACGCAAGACCATCACCGCCGAGGACGTGCTTTGGGCCATGGGAAAGTTGGGTTTCGACGAGTACGTCGAGCCGCTCACCGTTTTCTTGAACCGGTATCGGGAAACCCAGAACGAGAGGACTTCACTGCGTGGCGAGCCGGTTCTGAAGCGTGGGATGGACTACGGGTCGTCGATAATGATGGCGCCGCCTTATGCACCACCTGTTTTCCATGTGGGACATCATCAACAGGGGTTTCTCGATGGGACAACCGCCATGGGAGGGTATTTAAGAGATGGTTCTGGTGGGGCTGCTGGAGGAGGATCATCTTCTTCACAGGCTTCTTTGACTAATAATAACTTTGATCCATTTGGTCAGTACATGTGACAAAGACCATTAGATCAAGATGAACAAAAAAGTAAGCAAAATATGTGTAAACAGATAAACTTGAGAAAAGCATTGGGGATTTCATTTTGTTGTTGCCTTAATGCAGTTGGGCGCATTCATTGGTAAGGTTAAATAGCTTTTGCTTGGACTGTCTTTTTTACTTTGGGGTGTTTATCAAACACTAAAAATGAAAAATTTGACTATCAATCAGTTATTTATACTCAAATAAACTAAAAACACTTTAAAAAGTTTTTCCAAACACCCCTTTATTTTTTGAAATGTTTCGACTTTTCATGTACATTTGAAGTAAGCTGTTGAACATGTTCCAAGTAACTTACATTTTGATAATAAAATAATAATAATAAAAGAGGAATGCAATCCTGTTAATAAAGTTAAATACTATTTTCATTTAAAGAAAGGGTAAATTTTATAAATGGACATTAACGTTTGATTACATTTTTATTTTCCCTTGAAGTTTCAAGAGTAACAATTTGTCACAATATTATTGATTTATAATAGATCGGTCACTCTCCTTTAAAAGACGTTGCGGTAACGGAATGCTGATGTGATGCATTTGTTGCATATTCTGTTTATTTGAGGCTTCAGCTAGTTCCGCCTCTAACTTGGATGGTGGTAACAATCCATCTCTTATCAAGTAATTGAATAGGTATGAAAGAGTCAACTTGGAATCCACAGGGGGAAAAAAGCCACAATCTTCATCTGCTATGAAGGTGTTGCCCAAGCAACTTGAATTTGATGATTTGTGGGAGTACGTACTGGGAAGAAAGCTTCTAGTCTTATATTGAAGATTGAAATGTGATGAAGTCATTGGAGAAAAGTTCTCTTACACCACTTGCTTCTTCAGATAATCTGAATGAAGTAACTTCGGCTCCCATGAAAAGCAGTTGCCAGGGGAGCAAGAAGGATGCTTGTACGGATGGTGTAACAAGTTGTGTGCCTGAAAGCAATGAAATCTCTGAACAGGAAACTTCATGGAAGATATTTCAACTACCTTCAAAGTTTCTTCTGATGCTTTTCATGGAAATGGGTTACATGATGTTGCAGGATCTAATCTGATAGATCCATAAGAAAAATTGCACACACAAAATCCAACTAAAACTACACTGTTTGAAATTGGTCAAATCAGTCATCTTCTATCTGACCGTTATATTTCCATTATTAAAGTTAAAAGAAGAAAGGCTCCAAGAAATACTTCTTTTTATCTTCTTCAAAAACCCACAGGCGCCTATTTTCCAACCCTTTCAAAAACTTCAAACACTTTCATAACTTAGCATCGATTTGGGAATTTGGGTAAATTTGTTTCTCCAATCATAGAATCCGATATCAAAAGACAATGCTACCAAGAAACCTTCTTGTTTTCTTGCTGTTTCTTCTTCTCCTCCTCTTCAGCTTCGATTCCCCATTTCTGATCTCTGCTGAAAGCACCAGCTTCAATTTCCCATTCTTCACTGTCAGGAACTTCACTATCCTCGGCGATTCCCATCTTAAAAATGGCGTCATAAGCTTAACCAGGGAGATTGACGTTCCTTCTTCAAGCTCCGGTACCCTCATCTACAACTACCCAATTCGTTTCTTCGATCAAGAATCCAATATCACGGCTTCTTTCTCCACACGTTTCTCTTTTTCCGTCAGCAGCAGCGAAGATCCAACCTCTTACGGAGATGGCTTAACGTTCTTTCTTTCGCCAGACAACCGAATCCTCGGGAGTCCAGGTGGGTATCTCGGGCTTGCTAACTCTTCGCGTTTGGCCAAGAACAAGTTTTTAGCCGTCGAGTTCGATACCAAGCTCGATACTCGATTCAATGATTCGAGTGAAAACCATGTCGGGCTGGATATTAACTCGCTCATCTCAATAGAGGCAGCTGATGCTTTGTTTCAAGATATTGATTTAAAGAGTGGGAATTTGATCAGTGCTTGGATTGTTTACAAGAATGATTTGAGGGTCTTGCATGTTTTCTTGAGTTATTCGACTGTAAGCCTCCGACACCATTGTTGTCTGTGGATATTGATTTGTCTGGTTATCTTAAAGACTATGTCTTTGTCGGGTTCTCGGCTTCAACTGAAGGGAGTACAGCAATTCATACGATTGAGAATTGGAGTTTCAAGACTTCTGGTTTCCTCCCCGTGAGACCAAATCACATCCTCATAATGTATCTGGTACTTCAGTTACGATAATACCGACTGTTCCTACATCAAATACTCCCAATAAACACCACAGCAGGCTCCATTTAGGACTCGGAATCGCCGGTCCGGCTTTCTTCTTCGTGGTTCTTTCGGTTTTCGTTTATGTTTTCGTGAAGAAATGGAAGAATACGAGAGTAGACAAGAATCTCAAAGCTGAGATTTTGGCAGGGCCTAGGGAGTTTAGTTACAAAGAACTGTACGCAGCCACAAGAGGGTTTCACTCAAGTAGAATCATCGGATGTGGGGCGTTCGGAAATGTTTATAAGGCCGTTTCTTCTTCGGGTTCAGCTAGTGCGGTGAAGAGATCGAAACACTCCGGCGAAGGTAAAACCGAGTTTCTTGCTGAATTGTCCATTATAGCTGGTTTGAGGCACAAGAATCTGGTTCGGTTACAAGGTTGGTGTGCCGAGAAAGGTGAATTGCTGCTTGTTTATGAGTTTATGCCTAATGGAAGCCTTGATGCAGTGCTTCATCAAGACCCTGAGAATGGCGTATTGCTCACATGGTCCCATAGGCAAAACATTGCTGTAGGATTGGCCTCTGTCTTGGCTTATCTGCACCAAGAATGTGAGCAACAAGTCATTCACAGAGACATTAAGACGAGTAACATAATGCTTGATGGTAACTTTAATCCGAGACTTGGTGATTTCGGATTGGCCAGGTTGATGGATCATGACAAGAGTCCGGTTTCAACACTCACCGCAGGAACTATGGGCTACCTTGCCCCTGAGTATCTTCAGTATGGTAAAGCGACCGAGAAAACTGATGTTTTCAGCTACGGTGTTGTGATTCTCGAAGTCGCTTGCGGCAGAAGGCCGATCGAGAGGGAAGGGGGACTAAACAGCCAGAGGACGATGAATTTGGTTGACTGGGTGTGGGGCTTGTTTGGTGAGGAAAGGATCATTGAAGCTGCTGATAAAAGGTTGAATGGGGATTTCAAAGAGGACGAAATGAGGAAGATGTTGCTCATAGGTTTGAGCTGTGCACACCCCGACGATGCTGCGAGGCCGTCAATCAGACGAGTCCTTCAGATCCTCAACAATGAGGCTGATCCGGTGACTGTTCCGAAGATGAAACCGAGTCTTACTTTCTCTTGTAGCTTAACTGTTGACGACATTTTTTCGGATGATGAAGAAAGCAAAACAACTGCTTGAAAGTCCACCAGGGTTCATAGTTCATTGATTGTTTGATTCTTTCATTGCTTTGCTTATAATATCACCTAGGAGTTCGTTGGTTTGAGTTCAAAAGTACCGTATTGAACTATCTGTGGCCTCTGCTCTAATCTGAAGACGCATTTCCAAAACGTCCTCTCTTGCTCTGATCCGCCATTGTTCCTTAATTATTACTCGATTGATAATCATCGCTTAACTAATAAACCAGATGTTTAAAAACTATTATTTACATGCGAGAGGTTTTATAAGATGAAATTTATCAAGAACTGCTTTGGCATGCATGTCTATTCTCTGATCAACAAGAATCCGAGGATCATAGCCGTTGAATAAACTGATCATACACTGGAGTTGAATCCAGGGGGAAACAATAAGACCAAGTTAAAGCTCAAAACAACGTGGGACTGTCAGGTTATTAACTGTAGAACCCCACAATCAACCCCACGCAATAAAGGTAACTAACATAACTGCCATTTCACCGCCCACTTTTGCAATTCCCCTTATAAAGTTACAAACTTTGCTTTTCATTCTGGTTCTACTTCTATCTATCAGCTCATATTCCACAAGAATTCAGGCTTTAAAAATGGCTTCATTTTCACTTCAGAAACTCTGCAAATTCTCTTTTTTTTCTCTGGTTTTCGTCTCCATGGTCACCGCCGCCACTGCTTTTCAGTTCAAAGTTGGTGGGGACAAAGGATGGACAAAACCAACCGGAAACGAATCCGAAACTTACAACGAATGGGCCTCAAGGAACCGCTTTCACGTTGGGGACTCTCTTTGTAAGTTTACTAAATATATACACACATACATACACCCGTATAGTTTTGCTTATGTTTGGTTGTGCACTTGTGTGATACTAGATTTCGAGTATAACAATGACTCAGTGTTGGTGGTGGACCATACAAGCTACACCAACTGCAATGTTGCTGATCCGATCTTTAAGTTGAAAGACGGCAAAAGGGTTTTCGTGTTCGATCGGTACGGGTTCTTCTACTTCATCAGTGGGAAGCGAGGTCACTGCCTAGCTGGTCAGAAACTGATCGTTCGAGTAATGGTGCACCCTGCGGCTGCGATCGGATCTCCTCAGCCGGCACCGTCGCCTATGGAAGACGATGATGGGGACGGTTGGGACTCGTTTTGGGGGCCTCTGCCGCATAATTCGACCATCAAGCAGACGGTTGCATCCTATTTCATGACGGCACTCGGTGGAGTGCTGGTAATGATGTATTTGCTGATGTAGTTAGTCATCATATCATTATTATCGTTATTATTATAGGAACTGCTCGTTGTTGGGTTTCATTTGATGTTCTTGACAATCAATTGCGCTTTTCTGTGTTTTGAATCATGATTTGATTATAATTTACTTCTTAATTTGTTCCGAATCTTCTTTTCTTTCACTAGCTTTTGTGGTAAGTTTATTAGAAATATATAAAAGAATATAAATTTATTTCAAATAAAATTGGTCCACGTAAAATGTATAGGATATGCTTAAAAATTGGCATGCAATGCGAGTCATAAACACTGGACAGACAAACCTGAATATGAACTAGGAAACGAATATAAAATTTAATAATAATAATAATAACTTGGTAAAGCTTCAAATATTGGACCAGACTGGTTGTCTTTGTTCCAGCCCGACCGGGCATAACAATGGGCTAATTAAACAAGGAACCATCCTAGGTAATTTTAGATTTTTAGCCTAATACCGTAGCATTGCACAAAATAATTTAGTTAGAGATATACAACATTTGTTACAATGACTTAGAAATCGTTACGTCGAGATGACAAGTTTCGATATTATTTGAGAAAACTCGTTACTTCAACGTGAAAAGTTTCTTGTTATATTTTGATGTTACTGTAACAAATGTTATATATCCTAAAATAAATTTCTATATACCTAATTGGATTAACTAATAAAATTGTTTGCGGAAAAAAACCATGATAATATAAAGGTCCAAATGAACTGATTACTATTAAACTATTAAATTGTCACTCAAAATGTTTTTAATTTACTAATTCCACTAAACTAAAACTTAGTTTTTTTTATGGTAAAAAGCTAAAACTAAAACTTAGTGGTAAGATGTAGAGGTGTAAATGAGACCTTATTGTTCATAAATTATTTGAATTTAATTAAAAAATTCAATTCAATTCAATTCAGTAATGATTTAATTCAACTAAATTTGAATATACAAATGGTTCTTAATTACATTTATTTAAATTATTAAAAGTTATAAATTGATGTCTTCTAATTATAAGGTATTGTTTTGTTGAGTACTCCAACTATTAAAAAATATAAAATAGTCATTCAACTATTTATATGTTCCAAAT
The DNA here is from genome assembly GCF_006381635.1 of Hibiscus syriacus. NCBI lineage: Eukaryota > Viridiplantae > Streptophyta > Magnoliopsida > Malvales > Malvaceae > Hibiscus > Hibiscus syriacus. The sequence continues at coordinate 662,254 of NW_024063114.1, read as the reverse complement.
TTGTTATTTTTCGTTAAAAATTTGATGACGATCTGAGTTGAACGTTAACATGTTGAATGAGATCTGATAGTCTTTTAAAATTTTGAGATCAAATTTTATTATATCACAATCAGCATGTTAACGTCCAACTCAGATTGTCGTCACTTTGTAATAAAAATATGATGAGTTTAGAACATATGAATAGTCGAATCATTTCTTAACTTTTAATAGTCAGGAACTCAATAAAACAGCGTCATATAGTCAGAACCATTTGTGCACACCCTGTTATATTTTTATATTTTTTAATTATTAAGAATATTTGTTAAAAGAATCAATTAAAACTTTTGTATTCGTTTAGGAATTAAATTAAATGTTATTTCTTTTTATTAATGTGCATAACTTACATTTACGATATAAGAATATTTTTATAATTTATTAATAATATTAGAAATCATAATATAATTGTAAAAGTCTAGTAACTAAAATAAATGTTTATTTAAAATTTAACAGTTATTTAATAAAAAAATAAGTAATTATGAGTGTAATTATATGTTAATTTGATAATAAAAAAGTTGTTTCTTCGTCAAATTACACCCATGACCATTTAGTTATTAATTTTTTAATTTGACCAATTATCTTTTAATTTTGTCAATCAGGTCACTTAACAATATAAATTATGTCAATCAAGCCACCATTGTTAATAGTTAATGGAGATAGTGTCACGACAATTAAATATTTTGGTATAATTATATATATTTTCCTATTACATATACATTCTATCAATTTAATATTAATTATTATTTAATTAGAGGATTATATTTATTAAATTAAATTTAAATTCAGACAAATAGATGGAAAGTGTGATTATGGAAATTTTTTAACAACCATATCACACTCTCTGTTAAAGTTTAACCGTGATTTGATTAACAACATTTAAATAATTAAATGGTCTAATAAATAAAATTAAAAGATCAATGATGAAATTAGAATCTCATGTAACTAAGTGATCTTATGTGTAGTTTAATCCCTTTTTAGGCACGGGTGAAAAACACCAACATCATTCTTACACATTCTCGTAGCTGCCATTATCTACTTCCTCTTCCCAGGGAGATAATTTAAAAATATATTATCAATAAAAAATAGAGTAAAGTATATAGATGATCCTTTAACTATGTGATAATACTTTTTTGAGTCACCCATTAATTAAAAGTTATAAAATGGTCCTTTGATTATATGATTTTGCTTTATTGAGTTCCTCGACTATTAAAAGTTACAAAATGATCACTTAACTATTCATATGTTCTAACTTATCATTTTCCTTAAAAATTTGATGACAGTCTGAGCTAGATGTTAGTTTGTTGATTGAGATATGATAGTCGTTTGAGATTTAGGGATTAGATTTTATCATATCATAATCAGCAGATTAATGTTCAATTCAAACAGTCGTCAATTTTTAACAGAAAATGAACATATTAATAGTCGAGTGATCATTTTATAACTTTAAATAAATGTAAAGACTTTACAAAGCAACACCCTGAGCCGATATCCCTTTGGTCCATCCTACCTATAACACAACCCAATTGCCAAAAACCGTCGTTTCTACTCGACAAAGCTACCCATGGACGAAGAAACTTTAAATCACCCTTCTAACTCAAAACCCGACAAAACCCATTCAAATATCAGACCCAAACCACCAACCATAAAGGAAGAAAAAAAATTCTCTAAAAAAAATAAAAGGGTTATTTGATGTATTTTTAATTAAAAACTACTTTCACAAATTATAATGAGTATTATAAGATTTAATTTGTCACTCCACTTGTGACTCAATTAATTAAACGTTTTGATCGTTGAATCTAGAGGGAGAAAGATATAGAGTATATTCAGAGAATGGCAAAGACAAGTTAAAGAAAAAAAATGTTGAATTATTAACAAATAAAACTCTTTTTTTCTTTAACTTGCCTTTGCCACTCTCGGCAACAATACTGAACCTCAACCAGCCATGTCTTAATCTCTTCATTTTTGAGAGTCTAAGAAGTATAGAAGAGAAAAAGGGCAAAGACAAGTTAAAGGAAAATCCCTTTGAATATCTTCTTTTAACTTGCCTTCCCCTTTTCTCTAATATCTTCTGCCTGCTTCCTCGTAGCTTAACAAATAGGCCATAGCTTCAGGAGAGGGAAAGGGTTGCTAATGGAAGAGATTGGAACCCTAAAAAAAGAATATTGCATGAAGAGATTGGGTTCTCTAGAGCTAGCTTTGTAATTGTTGGATGCCTATGATCTTCGGTTATTCATTCCCTAGTATTTATAGGCCATCCTGGTACGATTACTTGGGGGAAGAACACACAATTTCTGCACAAATGAAACGAAACTTAACCGAAATTGTCCACAGAACTTTGCTGTCAAGAAGGAAATATAACTCTAAATGACCATTTTTTTAATTAAATAGATAGTATTTGCCCTAGATTTAGGTATAATATTAAGAAAATTTTATACTACATCTATTTTAATAATAGGCATAAAGCTTTATATTAATGGTTCTTTGAGGGTTAATATTTTTTATTAGTATAAAGTGATTACAATATATTATCTATTTAAATTTTTTTAATCTTCTTGTACTAAAAGAAAATCTTAACCTATGGACCACATACATCTTACAGACACATGCAACTATTCAAATTCGAATTTTATAGGAAAAATAACATTTTTTACTGGTAATGTCCTTTAATGAAATCAAAGGTTAATATTTTTTTATTAGTTTGGGGGTAATTACAAGGTTATATATGTTTATAGTTTTCTTAACTATCGAAAACTCACACATCTTGTAGACGTAGCTGCTCGAACTCGAAACATCTAAGGAGAAAAATACACCCTTTTATCATTGAGATCGTTTGATGAGTTTCAAAAGCTGGTATTTTTATTTACTTGATAATACGTCAAGCGTATAAATTTATCCACACATAGAACATAATAAGCCTTATTACAAGTTAGAACGTAGGAAAGTTTAATTAAAAAAGTTGTTGTATTAAAGCATCTTTTATCCCACAACGCGGAGAAAGTCGATGATAACAAAGGAATGAAAAGTTCATGGAAAAATTGTTGAATTTGGCTGAGGAAGGAATTGGGAATATCACGAGAGGGAATTAATGAGTTTATTAAAAGAACTAAAAAGCAAAGCACAATGTGGTTTCCCTAAGAAATTTGTTGGAAATAGAGACGCAATTTCATTCGAGATCAAAAAGGAAGGGCAGGAACCAATGATTTTGTTTTCAAAATTAATTTGTGGTATCATGTCATGTGTACTCGATTAGGACATCTTAATATATATATATATATATATATATATAGAACTTAAATGTATAACAATTATTTATTTATTTATAAATTTTTTTCTTAACTATTTACGAAGATGATGCCGTCAACCTTTAACTAAAGGTCTGTTGATTATATTTTATTATGGACAAAAGGGTCGTTGATATTCTTCTTGTAGTAAATTCAATTTATCATTTTTACTGATATCATATTTTTGTATAAATTTAGTCCTTGAAATTGTTTATGGTGTTTATCCTAGCTCTCGATGTCCATTTTGACTAACAAAACCATTAGTCTTCTGCATCTTTCAACACTATCGATTTTCATATCAACCAAATATTATGGATGAGATTGATGGTGACGTGATATTTATTAAAAATAAATAAATAATAAAATATTCAAAATATTTATTAAATACAACGGTTAGAAAAAATCCTAAAAAATTTGACCTAATCCCTTAATCTCACTTAATTAAATAATAATTTTTTGAGAATTTGTTCTAACTAGTGTATTTAATAAATATTTTTACTTAATCTCTTAATCCACATACATAGAATACTCACAGTTCTGTTTGGAAAAAAGTCAACAGACTTCGAAAACTAGGATAAACACCATAGACAACTTTCAGGACTAAATTGATGCAAAAAAAATGACACGAACGAAAATAATAAATTAAGTTTACTACAGAAACAACAATCACCTTTAAGCCTTTATTATAATTTTCATTATATTGTCCTTCATATTTTTTCTTTCTTTCTTTTTCTTGTTCTTCATCTCTTTAATTTCTTTACATATTTAATTTTTTATGTAATTTTACTTAATAGATATTTATTTTTTAATGATAATAATGAATATTTTTTATTCCACTCTTGTTATAGCATATCGTTAATCATTTTCATAATTAAATTTAGGGTTAACTACACAGATGACTACTTATATTTGTGTTTTGTCCACACATTTAGTCATTGTTATTTATATATTCTCTCAATTTAGTCATACTATTAATAAATTAAAATAAATTATATATTTTTAAGTGAAAATAAAAATATATTTTAAATTAAGTTAATAATAAAAATATATTTAATAAGTTAATATAAAAATATTTTTAAGTTAATATATATAAAATTATATAACATATAATCTGGGTCATGGATATCCTGTTCACATTTTTTTATTTTTAAAATTATATTATTTTTAAAAAAATTATAAAGAAAAATTCTAAAATTCTAAAATTTAAAAGTATATAATATATATAATCCACACATAAAATTTAAAAATTCAAATTAAATAATTAAAATAAAATTATTAAAAATAAAAATAAAAATATAATTAAATTTCAAATATTTTGAAGTTAAAATAAATATTTTAAAAAATAATTTAGAACATCAATATGAAAAAATTTAAGAATTTAGAACGTTATGGTGTCAAAATTTAAGAAATTAGGATTTTAGAATGTTATAGTGAAATAATTTGAGAATTATGAATAAAAATTTAATATAAAACAAAAATAAAATATATATATATAATAAATCAGGTACGGGGTAGGCGGGTACCCGATTAACCAACATTTTATGATGGAGGCCCGACCTAGAAACTTGAAAAAAATAGCGGATCGGGTACTTGACCCGAAAAATCGAGTATTTTATTATAAATACCCTGCATTTTTTAATTGGATCAGTGGGTCAGATCAACACCTAATTAATCTAATTAAATTATTTTTCAACCACATTGACTCATAAATTATTAACACCTAATTAAATTTTAACCCAAATAAAAAAATACTTATATTATATTTAAATTAATCTAATTAAAGAAAATTATAAAAAATTTCGGTTAATGATAATTCGATTCCGTCAGTGGTAGAATTAACCTTTTGAACACCCATATGTAAATGAAGAACGGATCCACAAAACACAACTCAAACAATTCTAAAATCAAATTTCATCATATCGTAATCAACATATTAACATTCAACTCATACCGTCGATAATAATATTTCTTTGAATATAAAAATTATATTTCATTTAAATGTATTTCAACAAATTTACAATTTTTCTTTATTTAATTTCAAAACGAATCTCTTATATGCCAAATTTCCAATTCTCTTCCCCATCTTCTTCTGTTCTCGCGTATTTTTTTTCTTGTCAGCTTCCTTCTTCTTTCGTTTCATATGAGCATCCCTTGAATTTTTTGTTTTCTTCTCCATTTTCCTTCTTTCTTTGAAACAAGTTCTTTATTTTTCATTTAACTATCTATGTTTATTTAAAAAGGGATACGAAACATTAATACGTAAAAATATTCTAAATACGTGTATAAATGAAAATAAAATACAAACGAATATACTTGCGAAAAGAAAATCAATGGAACTAAGTCAACTCAAATCATTCTTGGTTATCTTTTTTCCCACTTAACCTAATTATTATTTGTGGCTGTGTTTTAATTAAAGAAAGGGAAATACTATATATATATATATATATAACACTCCAACTTTTTTCTGTAAAAAGATTAAATTTTAATATATATATATAATAAGAAAAAATACACAGATGATGAACATAACACTGCAAAACAAAACCAGAAACATAAACACGACAACATACACTGCAATAAGATAAAAAAAAACACAGCTACTCATACACCCAGCAGGTTAAATTACAAAGTAATTTATTACAAAATATTTACATTAAAAAGGAATGGAAATGGTAAAATATAAATTATGTATGTTCACGCGGCGTGGAAAGGTGAACGTGTTGATCGTGTTGGTAAACCATGAATGGTTCAATTATTTACCAGGAAATAAACAAAAAAAATTAAAAATATGTAGCACATGGGCAGTGGCCCCGTGGATTTGATATGTCTGCGCTCGATTAATACAAATATTGTACGAAATGCAAGTTTAATACAAATAAAATCTAGGTTGTTTGTTTATTTCAAAATGATTAAATATTGAATGATTTAAATGTTGAATGATTCAGAGGTTCTGTATGAATTAGCTCTGAATGTGACATGTTGTTTGATAATGGCTCTGAATCATTAAGAATGTACTTCTGTGCTGAATCATTCAGAATGTACTTCTGTGCTGAATCATTCAACATTGTTTTGTTGAATCAGTCAACACTGTTTTGTTGAATCAGTCAATACTGAATCACTCAAATGTGAGAAACAAACAATTTAAATATTGAACGGTTCAACATTCAACGTAAAATAATTCTATTCAAAACCAAACAAATAACCCCATAGATATGTATATATATATCCAAAGACAAGAAAGTAAAGATAGATGTAATATATTTGTGATTTCCAACAACAGGAATTAACAAATCAATGCTGCATCACAAGTCACTCTCAGGCTGTGAAGCCAAAAAGAAAGTAAAAATAAATAAATTATTAAGAAAAATGGTATTCTCTCTCTCTCATCATTACAGCTTTGAACATCCTCTAGAAAAACAATATTTTTCATCTCTTCAAGTTTTTTTCCTCATCAAGATTTAGTTTTATTGATAATTCATTGACAAAGAAAACTTCGTTAAAAATCTCTCTAAATTTAAACGAAGGAAAAGAGTATATTCGACCTAATAACCATAACCAAAAATACAACTATAATAGCTAACCAGACAAAAAAAACAGCAGACTCAAAATAAAAAACCTGTTACAAACACAAAACAGATACTCCCACCTTACTAGACTAACCCACCAAAACTGTCAAATCGAACCAACTAATTCCAAACACAACAGGAATGCCACAATAAAACAGCTACCTAAAGGATTGAGTACAAAAACACCAGGAAACTAAGCATAGAAACATGGCAACAGATTGTAAAAGAACTATAAAACACCCTAAGACAACAAATCAGAATATCGTAGTATCACTTCCACCATGCTTTAAATAGTTCTTGTCTGAACATCCCTTGTTTAGCTAGCTGGTCAGCCATCCCATTTTGAGATCTGAGAACGTATTCAAATTTCACCTTTTCAATTGCATAAATCGTACCGTTTAATTCGTCAAAGATGTTCCACCAACACCATGGTATCAGCTCCGAATTTGAGATTCAATTCAGGACCACCTGAGAATCGGGCTACACGATAAGAATCACCTTACCCACCCAACGTGTTGCTTGGAAAATTTTTAGCCCTGTCTTGATTGCATATAGTTCAGCAAAATCCGAACCAACACGTGCGACAGGACCCCAAAAATGGCTCTGACACTCTCCCACAATCTGCTGCTGGGTACTTATAAGCCCCATCAACATTGAATTTCATGGCTCCAAATGGAGGAGGCGACCAAACTGATCCACTCGGCACGATGCTGCTAAACGAACAACAGCTCCATGGTGAGGACCACCAGCTTTTTTCACACAGCACTACCTTGTCGTTAATTGCTTTGATCCAAATCAATGTCAAGTGAAGAATGACCCCTAACATCACCATTGAAATGTGCAACACATTTCATCTTTCGTATTCACATAATCATGCGGGCAAATCGAGAAGAAGATGGAGAAAAGGAAAGCATCAAAGAAGGGCAAAGACAAGTTAGAGAAACATTGAAGCCAATGGATATGAAACATAAACAACTCCACCAAATATCTACCGTATTCACAGTATATGGTAAATGCCTGCTTGAATTGTTCAGATTCATATTCATTGTCTTCAAAGTTTTCTCCAACGTTTGCCTCTGCGCTCCTCTGATACTCTCCTTTTCCTTTTCATTCATGTTCTCGTCCTTCAAGTTTCCTTTCTCGGTTCATTTCTCTTCTTCTTTCAGCCTGCACTATTATGCATTCCATTTAGTCGTATTCGCATGAACTTCTTCTTGTCTGGTTTCAAATTTCATGGCATCTAGGGTTTTTATAAAGATGTTTCACACGGACTTTACTCGGTTTAGAAAAAAATATAAGAAGGTTGCAGGTGAAGTTCCGCGACGCGGTTCAATTATATGAATCTCTGGTTCTCAACTCACTCACACAGTGAAGACCTGTTTTTTTTTTTAAATATGTTTCAACTCATGTACTTGCTTTTCCCTATTATTATCGTTGTGAAATTATTTAATTAAGCTTGTTGTTAGTGGAATTTGCAACATCAAAAAAGTGCAAATATTACTTTGTTTTATTATTTCTATTTCACTTTATATTTATGATGAGGGGGGAAAGTTATGTTGGGGCAGTTTTTATTGGTTTGTTTTTTTCCTTATCTGGGTGAAAAAGTTATGGTCGATATTTGATAATTTCATGGGTAGGTAAAAGAGTACAGATGGGTTGAACATGATGGTAGTGACAGTCACAGATCTATTAATGGTAGGCACGTACATATATAGTGAAACATGAGCCCTATAGAAAGGGGTGATGATGATTATATGTAGGCGGATAGCTAGTAGCAGAATTTAATGATAAAGTTTGGGTGTCAACTTGATATTTTAAAAAAATAGAGGTTTAAATTAAAATTTTTAAATAATTTGAAGAGTTCAATTTACATCTTTTTCACCAAACTTGAAATTTTTTAAAAAATAGAGGTTTAAATTAAAATTATCAAATAATTTAAGGAGTTCAATTTACATCTTTTCCAAACAAAAAAATTGGGGTCTAACTATTTTTTTGAAATTTTAAGAGGTTTAATCAGAATTTTTAAAATTTATGAGAGGGTTTAATTAAGAACATTAAAAAAATTAAAGTTTATTTTGAATTTCTAAATTTTATGAGGGATAAATTAAATTTTTTTAAAATTATAAGAATCTAAAATTATAATTATTTTAACTTTTTGAAGACGTGGCCTTCACATGTCTCTAGTGTTTTGCTCTGCTATAAGGACAAGTAGATCTAGTAATCAAGTAACAAATTTAGGTTTAGGGGGAGTATTTTTTCCCGACAAGCTTTGAGGTTTTAATGAGGCACTTGATAGGGACATTTGATAATAAAATAACATGTTCTTTAAGCAATAAAAAATAACAAATTTAATTTTGATCGATCATGTAAGTCTGACAATAGTTATTTTAAAGGATTCTTAATTATCTAGGGAACGTAGAGTTATGGAAACTTCGAGGAACTCTAAAAAATATAAATCTATAAAGGATACATAGTTTTAGAAAAAAACTATGAAGGCCTGAACATATATAAACGATCATGTTCATGACCATTAAATAAACATGCTCATAAAAATAAATAAACAAACATAAATAATTTTAAAAATAAATAAATAAACACAAACACAATGCTAAAAATTTAAATGAACACGAAATGAATATCTTTAAAAATAAATAAATAAGCACGAACATAATTTTATTCGTTCTAAAAACATGTTAAGGTTGTAAGAGAGAAGAAATACGTTAGGAACAACAACAGTGTTAAATAAAGAAGGCCAATCAGAGGGAAGAAAATGGAGGAAATAAGTGAGGAACAAAAACGAAAGGGCAAACCCCGAGTTTTGAAGCCATTAAATAAAGTGTGGAAAATTCAAAGGCTTCAACTTGACCTCTAACTCCTCCATTTTTGTCCCTCCCTCATTTCTTTCATTTGCACTCTGATAAACAACGGCTGCATTCTTCATCGTCTTTTGTAGGGCTATCGATTCTTGATACGCAGGATGTCGTTATTTATGGGGAGGAAAATGGACTGTGCAATGTGCGTACGCGTAAAATAAGACGTTTTCGAGCGAGAGGAAAATTACTCTGAAAAATACATGAAATTACACAGCAACTCGGCACAGTATACACATTGTGCACATGGGTGGACCATTGCAGGAACCGGCAGGAGATTTGATCCCATTTAATTAGTATTTTTTAATATTAAAAAAATTAAAATTTTGGAAAATAAATAAGTTCTACTGGACCCCTTAATTGAAAAACAATAGGTACTATTTATGTGATCTTTAATTTTATATATTGTTAGACCTCTCTATTTTATTCTGACCTCTTTTTAATAAATTTTTAATTTCAATCATGTCGGAACGGGCTTTAAGCTTTTTGGCAAGTTCAAATGGGATTAAACCAACTTAGATTGAAAAGATCGGGGTTTGAGAAAGAAATGATTTTAGAGTCTCATCGACCTTTGGGTTAGGTAGGTCGAATACCTAAAAATATCTTTTAAAATAATTTTAAGAAAAATCAAGTTAAAAGAAAAACCCAGCATGCGTTTAAACAAAAATTCATTTTGAAAAAGAGTTCGGGTGTCGATGACGCGTGAGGAATGATGAGCACCCCATAACACCCGAAATTGGTACCTATTCGATTATGCATCATCTTTATACTTGAAAACTGTAAATTCGAGTTATATTTAAGTTATGATCCACTTAAAAGGAATTCTTTTATACAAACAATCCTCGGAAACGTACTTCCCTTATATCTGGGAGATTTTTCTATAGATCACCCATATAAAAGAAAATACTAAATAAATAGATTACCCATATGACAATGTTTATTTCGAAAGATGTGGCTAATTTATGCTTGGATTTCAATGATTTGATATAATTTGATTGTTAGTTTTTGTCTCTTCGTTGTTTTGGTCGATTCCTTTTTATATTGTCTCAAGATAAGTTTTCATTTTATTTTTCCACGACTGTGATCATTTCAAGTTATCCAGTTGTGATTCTTTTTTATAAATGAGTTGTAATAGTTCAAATGATACGAATAGGCTCGTTGAACCCGCATTTGTTTGCCCTCGATATTGCGAAGCTTGCAAATTGATATGTGGTTTTTGAATAGAATTTACTTTATTTTATGCTGAAACTGAAGTTATGTGAGAGCCTTATGGTGTTTAGGAGCTCTCATTTATAAGAGATTTTCTGGCATATAGAGGTTGATGGTTTGTCTCAGTGATGTTATATTTAATCGAATGTGCTGCATTCTAGTCGTAGTTATCTAATGAAGTGGTTTCTAGTCCAACTAGCCTTTTTGATTGGCAATTGTGTTTCAATCCCCCCTGAAATTTAGAAGCCTATAATGACCTGGAATGTGTTGTATTCTACTTTTCTTTTGGCTCTGACAGGACAAGGGTCGGCCATTGCCAAAATTTGGTGAATGGGATGTCAATGATCCTGCATCAGCCGAGAGATTTACCGTGATCTTTAACAAGGCAAGGGACGAGAAGAAAACCGAAGAAAAAGTCGAACCACCTTCAGGAGGTGATAAAAATGGCAAGCCTAGAGCAGAAACCACCAAAACCCAACCTGTAAGTAACCTCTGTTGACTGAACTTCTTCACATTGTAATGCATATACTAGGCAGTGGTTGTAACTCATAATTGTTATAAACTGTCGTGGTTCTCGACATCTATCCTGATTCTGTAGTAAAAACAGAAAGAGATGAAAGACATAATTTTCATTCAAATAAAAACATGCTTAAATACATCACAAATAACTAATAAGCTGAAACTTCTACCCATGTTTCCATGTACTGCCACTAACATAAAACATTGCAACTACTTAGCTAAAAAACAGCAACTAAAGTTGATTAAGTAAAATGCATAACAAACTCCTATAAACTAGGATAAGTTGCAGCCACTAGAGACATTTCCAACACTCCTCATTGAATTAGTAGCTGCAAACTCCTAAAGCTTTTCTCAATGATTCAGACATGCTCCTTGGAAGAGCCTTAGTAAATATATCAGCCAGCTGGTCATTTGTGCTGCAGTAGAGCAAAGAAGCTTCACCATTCTTCTGGACTTCTCTAAGAAAATAAAGTTTAATGTTGAAGTGTTTGGTCTTTCCATGAAAGACTGGATTATTGGAGATTGCAATGGCAGCTTGGTTATCCACAAACACTTCTGTGCTCCTCATTTGCTCCAAGCATAAATCATTCAAAATCTTCCTTAACCATAAGGCTTAATTTACAGCTGTTGTAGCAGCTATAAACTCCGCTTCAGCAGTAGATTGAGCCATTATATCTTGCTTCTTTGAACTCCAAGTGAAAATTCCTGAACCAATCGTGAAACAATATACTGAAGTGCTTTTCATGTCATCTAAGATCTCCCCAATCACTATCAGAGAATCCATGAAAATTGAATTCTTGACCATGTTTGAACATGACACCATAGTCAGTAGTTCCTTTGACATATCTCAGCAGTCGTTTAGCAGCAATAAAATGTTCTTCACTAGCAGCTTGGGAGAATCCGACGAGGACACTTACAGCATGCAAAATGTCAGGTCTTGTTGTTGTGAGATACATTAGACAACCTATAAGACTCGATAGACAACTTCTTCAACTTTTTTGCACCATCTCTTTGCAAAGTCTCTCTTTTTGATCATTGGAGTACTTACTGACTTGCAATTCTCCATGTGAAACTTCTTCAAGATCTCTTTAGCATACTTTCTTTGACAATAAGACTCCTTGATGATCTTGTCTTACCTCCATCCCAAGAAAATATGCCATGACCCCAAAGTCTGTCATTTCAAATACTTTCATCATTTCTTCCTTAAAGTTTCGAACCAACACATCATTATTTCCAGTCACTAAGATATCATCTACATAAACGGAAACGATTAAAATATCAACAGTTGAATGCTTGACATATAATGTTGGCTCACTTGGACTTTTTTCGAAACCAATACTAAGGAGATGCTCATTGATTCTAGCGTACCATGCCCGTGGAGCATGCTTTAAGCCGTACAAGGCCTTTTTAAGCAAGTACACCTTATTCTCCTCTCCATCCAACACAAAACCTTCAGGTTGTTCAACGTAAATTTCCTCCTGCAAATAGCCATTAAGAAAGGTAGATTTCACATCTAGTTGAAATACTTCCATCCCTTTTGTGCAACCAAGCAAGAAGCAATATGACTATCAAGTCGAGCAAAGGAGCAAAAGTCTCTGAAAAATACCCCAAACACTTGAGCATCCTTTCACTACAAGTATGGCTTTGTGTTTGTTAATAGAACCATCTGCATTTAACTTGGTTCTAAACACCCACTCCCTTCAATCATACAGAGCTCCTCTTGCATTGTTGATATCCATCTTGGATCATCTTTAGCTATATAAAAATCTGTCGGTTCTAAAACACCAATATTACACCTTTCATAGATGTCAGAAAGCAATTTAGTTCCCCTGACTGGAGGATCATCAATATTCTCATCCTCAAATGATTCAATATTAAGAACTAGATTCACTTCTTCATCTTCCCAATTCCACTGTTGATCTTCAACAAAATGAACATCTCGACTTATTAGATATTACCAGTTTCGGGCTGGTAGACTCTATAAGCCTTTGAAGTTGTGCTATAACCAATAAAATTCCAGAATTTGCCTTTTATCCAATTTATCTCGTTTCACACGAGGTACATAAGTGAAACAAACACAACCAAAAACTTTAAGATTTTGGATAAAAGGTTTATAACCATACCATGATTCAAATGGAGTTTTCCCTTGCACTGCCTTCGTGGGAAGCCTATTCAACAAGAACACAGCTGTATTCGCAGCTTCTGCCCAAAACTTCTTCGACAACCCTTTCTCATGTAGCATACACCGTACCATCTTCATTACAGTTATGTTCTTCCTCTCACTCACTCCATTTTGCTGCGGAGTATACACAGCAGTGAGTTGGTGCTCAATTACAGTATCTTCGCAGAACATATTGAACTGTTATGAGGTGTATTCCTTTCCAATATCAGATCTTATGACCTGAATTTTGCAGCCACTTTGGTTCTCAACCCAAGCTTTAAATTTCCAAAAAAACTCCTACCACTTCAGACTTGAATTTCAAGAAATAAATCCAACACATTCTACTAAAATCATCAATAAAGAGAATATAATATTTACTTCCCTTTAAAGATAATTCAGGTATAGCCCCTCTAATATCCGTATGTATTAGTTGTAGCTTTGTTCTAGCCCCTCGTTGCATTCGAAAATGGGAGCCTAGTTGCTTGCCAAATCTGCATGCTTTACAACTTATTAAGTGATCATCCAGAGGAGGAATTCCTCTTGCAAGATTCTTTCTCCTCATATACAATAGAGCAGCGTGGTTGAAATGTCCCATCCTCTTGTGCCAAAGATCATTTGTAGTAACAGAACTCATCATAGAAGCTTGCTTGTCTCCATCATATTAAAGAGTAGATTTTTCCCTTCATATTAACCTTGAACATGTCAGACCACTTGAATCTTTTATCGAAACAATCATGTATTCAAACATAACTTTGTAGCCTTTTTCAAGCACTGACCCACACTTAACAGGTTCTGATAATTTCAGGAACAAAAGAACATCTTGAATTAACTTAGTACCAAGACTACTTTCAATGGCAAATAGTACCTTTACCTTTGACAGCATGAAATCTCCATTTCTAATTTTGACTTCTGACAACCGCCTTATTAAGCTCTTTGAAAAGCTCAATATCTGTGTCATATGATTGGTGCAGCCCGCTATCAATAAGCCAACTATCATTACAATGCTAGTTGCAAAACAAGAAGCAACAAATAGTTGATCCTCCTTTTACTCGACAACCTGAGCCTCACTTTGCTGATATTGCTCTTTGGACTTGCATATCTTTGCAATGTGTCCCAAGAGTTTGCACTTGTTGCATCTAACATCTGGCCTCCTCCAACATTTGTGAGGTGGGTGACCCTTCTTTCCACAATGTTGACATGATGGATAGTCTTGCTTATCACTTCCTTCTCCCTTGTTGTAAGCTTGATCGATTGCACTCTTCTTTCCATTTCTCTTCTTCCCCTTATTATTGTGGTTGATGTGCAACTTTGCAGCAAGAGCTCCTTCAACGGTGCCTTCAAGTCTCATCAGCCTTCTTTGCTTTGAGCTTGCAAAGCATTTAATAATTCTGCCAACGTAATGTTTGACACATCTTACAGTTTTCCAACGAAGAATCATGGATTCAAATCTTTCTGGAATAGTAACCAAATCTTTTGAACAATCCTAGAATCGAAAATCTTTGCCAAGCAATCTTACTTTTACAATGCTCAGAAGTCTAATGGAGTATTCTTTGATAGTCTCCGATTCCTTCATTCTTTGCATTTCATATTCCCTGATCAAATTCAGCACACGCATCCCTTTGATCTTCTCATTGCCTTCGTACTCCGTCTTGAGAAAATCCCAAATTTCCTTGGTTGATTTCAAGGTCATAATTCTGGTAAAAACTGTTGCAGAAACACGTTGAACAAGCAGGACTTAGCCTTTGATTTTCTTTGCCTCTTCTCCTTGTGGTTCTTTATTTGAGCAACCGTTGGATTTGTTGAAAGAGGAGTAATTTCATAATCCTCCTCAACGCTTCCCAAAGGTCATTTGCTTCCAAATAGGACTCCATTCTAATTGCCCAAACTTGGTAGTTCACCTTCAAACACTGGAGGTGCTACAGCTGAAAAGAAATTTCAGATTGCATTTTGTGAAGTTTGGTTTGATGGTAGTCTCTCAATTCTCACACAGGTCCCTCAAGAAGATTCACTCTGGTACCAATCTGTAGTAAAAACAGAAAGAGATGAAAGACATAATTTCATTAAAATAAAAACCTGCTTAAATACATCACAATAACTATAAGCTGAAACTTCTACTCATGTTTCCATGTACTGCCACTAACATAAAATATGGCAACTACTAGCTAAAAAACAGCAACTAAACTTGATTAAATAAAATGCATAACAACTCCTAAAACTAGGATAAGTTGCAGCCACTAGAGACATTTCCAACAGATTCGATGCTGTTTTGTTTTCCAGAAAAAATGGCTTTGCTGCATGGCAGCTCCGCCGGCGGAATCTTAAAATATCCCTGCCTGTAATCAAAACCCCACCATCTCAAACATATAGACCGTATAGGGCTGTAATAAGCCCTTCTGGAATTTTTTTATTTACTTTTTTTAATATTGATTTTGATGGGATGAAGAGAGAGCAAAGAAGACAAAGAAACACTTGTTTGTATGTATGTTATATTACTTATTGAATTTTCCATTAAAACAACTATGTTTCAGAAAAATATCGAAGAGGACGCCACAAGAAAATTCCCGAAGCAATTATGACTGTAAACGCCATAATTCCTACAGATAATTTGATAAAATCATGTGATATTATTATCCACCCTAAGGTGGCATATCAAGTTACACCAGATTGGTCGTCCGCCAGACCCGCATCTAATTCAATCCGATGCAAGAAAGCTGTGCCATCACATAAGATAATTGAAATACCACAAGGCCTCTCATTCTAGTGTCGTTGATTAGCCTTTTCCTGTCGTTGATCAGTGGTATGTAAAAGATCTAATCATCATTTACTTTAACGCCATTTAGGGAGTTACATATACCATTCTGGTCTGCAAGCTTCTGGAACTCGGATTCGATTTTCTTTGCGATCTTGGCATCTTCTGGATCCAGCTCAGGAAAATCTACGTGAACCGATCCCTGTTTGATTGGCCTACCAGTCTCTATAAGTGCAGCTTGTTGCTTTATGTAATCATAAAGCTGTCGATGATAGGTGTGGTCCAATGAGAAGCAATTATCTACAGTTCCATTGCTGCTGCTGTTTCGTGATGACCCTGAACCTTCCTTGCGACAGAAATGTGGAAGGGTATACACTATGAAAGGAAACTTTAGTTGGATGGAGGAAAGTACGGTGATTTCAAACGAATTTTAGTATATTTGAAATGTCTAACTATCGAATATGGTTGACGTCAAACAAAAGAGACCAGCTGATTTCCGATTCAAATTGATTATTTTAACAAGAGTGCAAGGAAAGAGCATACGAAAACCCGAAACTTAGCGCAGTTAATTCATACAACCACCAATAAGAGGTGGTATGTGCATCCAAAAGAACAAGAGAGTATTGCTGCTATTCAAAAAACGAAAACATGATTTTAAGAGAGTTTTATGAGCATGCACGGATGAGTGTTTTCTTACTTTGAGTAACTCATCCCGTCCACAACCTTGAAGCACCTGAATTTTCCTCTTCGTCCTTTCTTGCAAGAGAGGTTTAACAGCCTGCCATTTGCAGAAAAGCATTAGAAATACATGTTCATACGAGTTAGCTACGAGAGAGAACAACGGAATTGTCGCACAAATAAAAACCTTCCAACATGCTGAAAATATGTATGGCGCATTGACAATATAATATGTCTCTGTTTTCTCCGGATAATTCAAGTCATCAATTGTTGATATAGTAGTCAGTAGCTGCATCAGTAAGCAGCCAATGAGACCAACCACCATTAGAAAAAAATAGATATATAACAACTGGATACTAATCGACTGGAAAAGGGTTTTAAGTTCTCAGGAGCAAAGTTTAGGCTTTATTTAAACAGGAATAGATAAATCACTTCACAACAGTTGAACTACTACACTGAAATCAGGCGAAGAGTGTTATTGGTTAAGGAGACACCTTTATTTGGTTCAATGCCGAAAGCTTCAAGCCAGTCATATCCAAAACCTTCAGACACGTTCCAATATGTCGTCCATACTTTCTCTGGGCCGCAGGCTGTTATAGAAGCAACATGTTAGACCATATAAAAAGTAAGTACACATGCAGAGTGAGGAATATCTGAGTCTACCCACCAGTATTACGCGATCTCTATATTTCATTTTGAATGTGTGACTGTACATAGTAATTCACCTAGAACACAGAAGAATTACAGATTTAAGTAAGGAAATACTCCATACACTGCAACTGAAGTACATAAATGCATCTTAGAGTGCTAAAAGACCATGTCATTCGTCACGAATATTCAGGAAAATGAAGAATCAAAGGAACTAGCCAAAAAATGCTTTCCATCAAGCACAAACTATTAATGGTACAAATCCGTAAGAAGGAAAACAAGTGTGGAATCATAGTATGTCTGCGAATTTCTAAGCACGTTTCAAAAACGAATATAACTTCCATCGTCCTAAAAGTTACACCAAAGTAAAGTTTTAAAGAATCATATTGCTCATTAAAAGCTCAATGGCAAGCTTCGGATGACATCTTTCAAAACAGCTTTAATAGTAAGCTCAATTAAAAGCTTATATTGCCAGGCTGTACAGTCTGAATGCGAGTTTAAAGTTAGAACAAGTTCCGATCTCCTTACGGATGCTTTGTCATATGTGCTGAGCCCAACACCGAGAGCAATGACAGGAAGACCTGGAATATCAAAAGCATGAGTTGATCATCATGGATCTACTTTCGAGTGTAACATATTGTTGCCAAACAAATGTGAGCACTGAATCTACTGTCAGGGAACTCAAACTCGATAATCCTACAAGTAAATACCTCTTTTGAGTAACCCGACAATCCTACAAGCTGAGAATCTCGCACTGCTCTATATAAGTCAGCTGGAATAATTGGTTTCTATACAATAAAAAAGTAATGAATTATCTCGAGCATCACCAATTTCCAAAATAAATCAGCTGTTCAGCAGTATAGTTTTTGCAATATCATAAACTGATAAATAATAGTAATCGATTAGATTATAATCAGAAAACTCACTGATAATATAGTGTCAATTTCATTCTGTATTCTCCATTGTAAGCAATCAGTTAACTGGAATACACAAAATTTAGGAGTTCATATACGGGAATTGGGAAATGAGGACAAAAATGAAGAGATCTTTCGTACACAACATTTTATTATTGCTTAAGGGCACCCGAGGAACTCACCATTTTATAGGCTTTCTGAACATCCCAATCTCTTGCTTTCAGAAACCTCTCTAGATTTTCAGCTAGATGCCCATGGTGCATGTTCTGCAGACCAAGGAATTTAACTTGAAACTTAACTTCGGCCAACCATAGTATAAAACACGAATTTAAATTGCGTATTCATCCATTTGATCCGCACAATTCCACAGAAACAGATTGATATAAGCAAAATTTCTTCGTAACACCTCAAATATATATAAGAAAAGGGTTACTGCGAAGGAAAATCTTATAACCGGCATTTTATTTATCTATACCGACACAGAGCTCTAGATTCTTTGTGGCACTCGTCGAATGAGCTTACAATTCGATAATACCATCTCACCATTGAATGATAACCAACTACCAAGCTTTTCTAATAAAAATAGATTAAAATTAGCAACTGGAACTAAGCTTCTTCCAATTTATACAACTATGATGCTCGGCCTTAGATGGGAGTTCCGAGTAAGGGTACATCAACCATAGAATAGTAAACAGTGAGAACAAACAAATCTCTAAATGGAATCAGCTAGAAATTCACAGAACAGAAAAAACAGTTGACAGAGATAGATCAAACCAGCAAAAAACATAAAACTCTTAACCATGAAATTGCAAAAAAAAAAGGCAATCGGATCAAATCCACAGCTGAAATGAGCTTTAAAAACTAAGCAAATTATTACTGAAAATACATATTAGCTCATAATACATATTAGCTCATATATTATCTGCAGCCCCTTATCAGCATCCAAATATATAAAAAGAAATCCAAAAAATCTAACCTGAAATGTGCCCTTCATTTTCTCGTCAACTGTTAAGTCAAATTTTCCAGAAGAAATTAGCAAACAAAAAATATATTTTAGTGATTTGCAGATCAGAAAGAAAAAACCCCAGAAAGATAAGATGAAAAAAATCATCTCTTACACCTAAATCTCACCATTTTCCATCAAAGACACAAATTTCTTGATAGCTTCTTCATGAACATTGCTCATGTCTTCCTCAAAAATTAACAAAAACAAAATGTAAAAGAACAAATTTTGATAACAAAAAACTAAAGCTTTAACTGAACTCGAGTTCTGCTTTTATCTCTCCTCCTTGCTCTCTTTACAACTTAAATTGGAGATTTAAGCTTAAGGATCACCGAAAGAGAGCAACAAATAAAAAGGAAATAACTTTTTCAAACAGAAAAAACAATATTAATAATAAAATTGAAACTAATGAAATCTGAAAATTTTCTTATCAGCTGCCTTAGAGCAAGTGTTTAAAAAGCAGGCATAACTTGGGTTAAAATTAGAAAGAATATGAAATAATTAGAAAAGAAATAAAAATAGGTGTTTTATCGAAATATTACCCATAGACCTAATAGTTAAATGCTAGGCAACTATCTCTTAATATTATTGATTTTGTACCCTTTATTTCACGGTGGCAATAAAGAGCAGATCATCAGTCGCGCCTTCATAGGGTGATTCTGTTCGAATTGGTGTCATGTAAGGAAAGGTGCTGATGGCGATCCGTGCCTTCGTTGAACCTCTGACACGCACGGAATGAGCGGATCATGATCTGTGCCTTCTATTATGCACGTTGAATTATTGGTACTCCATTATTACCCGAACCTGAAAACTCAACTTTTAAACACGCTCTCCTATAAATAACAACCCCTCTAAATGTAAACATCACCATATTAAAATACTTGCTTATTCTCACTTCTATCAATTTCGTTAAGTAGATTTATTATTGTTTTTATAAGGTAAAACTATTTTTATTATATATATTTATTTATATTTAATTATTTGAATAAATTTTTTTATACTAATTATTTTTGTATTATTTTACGGTTGTAAAATTGGAAAGCAGGATTATGCCACGAGACATTTTGTCGATACATAACAATATGAAATTGTGTTATTTAAATTATTATGAATTTTTTTGGATTAGTTTATTTTTAATTCATATAATATTTATTTAATTAGGCGTATTTCAGCTATTGTTTTTGCATATATAAGACTTAATCTTTCAAACTCTCAAAATGACGCGTATTTCAGCTATTGTTTACTATGATGGAGAATTTGGGAAGATGAAATTGGCGTCGTCTTCGCATCAAATCATTTTTTTTTAGAATATCCTTCAAGAGAAACATCACTCTTGAGGAACTGATCACTAAAATTTCAAGGAATGTTCATATGGAAGTACTAGATTGTCCTCACTTCAATACAAATTTTCAACCACAACATTTTTGTTAACTTATACAACGTTTAAACTCTCCAACGATGACTATGTTGTTAATGGTTGATTCTCAGAATCAATATTCAGACGTCGATACACAAATATGCGACATTGTTGAAGTGTCTACGGTCCAGGTATGTCATTACGCTCTCATTATGGGCTGGCTTAACAAGCTGATCAAGTTGACAACCCAACTCAAGTAATGTGTAATGATTTTAACTCGTTAATGGGGAATCCACATCATGGTGTCATCCCATCAAGTTCAATATGTAGACATTTATCAGCAACTTGTTACGATCTGTACCGAGGTGGCTCCACAAACAATTTATATGGCAATATCGCTTCCAATTCAAGGGGAAGACATTCATCTGCCAATTTATTTGACTTGCATATGGAGATACCCTCGACACAACATCTGTGCAGTACTTATTTTACACGATGCTTTCAAGTTCTAAGGGATGCATTTAACTGCGAGCTTCTTCGACTTCAATATCGAGATTCCTTTAAGTTCAAGGGGAAGACATTCAACTATCAACTTGTTCGACCTAAATGTCGGCATCATGAAAGAACCCTCATCTCCACCAGAAGAACCTCTTCTTGAGTCAGGTGTGGATGGTGCTGAGACTAGACTATTCGTTCAGCCAGAATTACCACAGTTCAACAGGGACTCCAATGATGATGATGTAGATGAAGTTCCCACAAATATGGTACACACCGAACCTCCAACACACATGTATGAAGGTGACTATGGTACAATGTACGGGACAGAATTTGCAGATATGTTGGTGACTACAGATTTAACATATCAGTCAATGATGGTGAGCTATATAAAGGAATGGAGTTTCCATCCGAAGAAGAAACGATGAAAAATTAAGAATTACAACATTCGTAATTTGTTCAGTCCAGAGTCGACCGTTCCACCACTGAAAAGTATATCTGCCACTTTGTCCAACGTGATAACGGATATTACTGGATGTGTAACATTCTCAATACCGAGCTAGTAATTAAAGTGTAAGATTTTAAAATTCAATGACCAGATTTAATAAATTGAAAAGTGAAGGAATTAATTGAAAGATGTTGGTGAAGGATGAATTAATAAATGAAGGAAGAGTCCAAGGGCAAATGGGTCATTAAACAAGGAAAATGATTAAATATTATTTATGGATATTTATAACCCACGTGGGGCATAGGTAGGAAACAAATGTTTCCAGATTTCTATCATTTCTTCTTCATCTTCTTCTTCCTCTCCCAAACGTGAAGCACCCAAGCTCAATGTGAGTTGATTTTCTTTTGGTTAATCTTTCAAATTAAAGCATAGTTTTGATTCATGAAGCTTTAGGAAACATGATGGAAGAAAAAATGGACTTCAAAACTCAAAGAGTTTTAAGATGAAGGATTAAAGATAAGAAGTGGATAAGTGAAATTTTGAATAAGATGTATAAGTGAATTTAGAAGTTGAATTTGACTTGTCATACGTGAATAAAAGTATAAGTGTTAGAATTAAGTTTGGATAACATGAAAAATTTAGTATGATTCTTAGCTTTAAGAATTTGAATGAAGTATGGGAGATAAAAAGGTGTAAGAATGATAGAAGTTAGTTAGAATGGTTATAGTTGAGTTTGGTAGTATGAAAGGAGTTTTGTATGAGAAAATTCAGTGAAGAGTTGATGAATTTTCAAGTGAAAAAGCTTGTTTTGGGCAGAGTGTATCAGTACCCTATGTATGTGTACCGATACCCCTTGAACGAAAAAATACATAATAATAAGGGTATCGATACCCCCAAAGGAAAATTTGAAGTTTGGTTCATTAAATTAGTTTAAGTTATTATAATCAAATTACAAGGGTTAGGCTTCTGTTAACCATCTTGAAAACTATGTTTATGTAGATATAAACGAATCATGTTCCGGAACAATCGAAGAATTAGGATTGAATCAACTCAAGCAAGGCCAAGGTGAGTGTATAATATAGGGATAATCTAATAGATATAAGACTTGCGATGAGTCTATTTCCTAGGTCAATTTCATAATATAATGGTTATAAACATGCATACATTATAGTTTTATTAAATATGCATAAGTCATATATGATTACATATGATTTGATACATATTATATGACTCATGTTAAATGATATATGAATAGATTCAAATGCACATGTGATATGATAAGTGATATGAGCTATGTGATCACAAGAGAAATGACATGAGTACATGAACATATTAACATAAGATAATACCCATGGTATACGATATGAAAGCTATAGGTATAGTTGGCATGTCAAGAGTCGAGGGTTCATAGGTTCTTCGGGACAACTCATAGGTCCTTCGACACAGGTCCTTCAGGACAAAATTTCATATGCCACTCAGTGGGACTTATACGAGCTGTGGTGACAACAATAGTCTACACCTCAATGTACTTGAATACCTTGAGTCAGTAATACATGGTCTTATAAATGTCATCAAAGGTAATTGCATTATTATTGTTATATGTTACCATATTATTATCGTTTACATTGAATTACATATGACATGATTGAATGGATATATTGCATGTTCTTATTCATAAGAAATGCATTATCATTATAAGTTTATGTCTCACTAAGTCTATGACTTAGCGTGTAAGTGATTTACACGTAGGTACAGAAAAGCAAGAAGATCAATCTTAAGAGTAGCAACGCAACATACCATCATTTGAAGATCAGATCAGAAGAACCTTATACAATATGTCTGTTTATGTAATATATGTGTTGGCATGTTAATAGATTCGTTTAGTATGTATGCTCTAATCGACTTTTGTAATTTTTTAAACATATTTATGTAAATGGTAAATGTATAGCAATGAAAAATTAAATTTTAACAAATTATATATGTTTTACGGAAGTACTGTAGCAGCATTATAGCAGGGTATCGGTACCTGTAGTAGGGGTATCGATACCCCTGTAGCATTCTGGAAAATTTTAGCAGTTTGGTATTGTTCTCGGTACTGTTCATGGTATTGTTCATACCGTATTTTACTGTTCATAAAATGTTTTTTGCCTTAAGTTTTTATAATGAAACATAATTTAATAGTATGTTATTATATTTTCTTAATATAAGTTCAAATGTTTTATTATTTTGTAAGAATATTGTTTCAAAAAGTCAATGTGACATCTCGGACTCGTATCCGGGTCGGGTGCGGGTTGAGGTGTTACAGGATGGTTCGTGTATCAAAGAGGAATGGGAAAAGTATATGAACTAACAGTATATAATAATCCCCACACATATTGTCCTGGAGGGATCAACCAGGATCATCCCAACTTGGACTTCGACATTATCTGTCAAGCTATGTCCATGGTCAAAGCAAGCTCTCATATAGCTATTGCGGTGCTGATTTTAGCTATACAGTCGCAATATGAATACACTATCTCATATAAGAAAGAATGAAAGGCAAAGAAGAATGTCATTAAAAAACTTTACGGCGAGTGGGAAACATCTTATAACAAATTACTAAGTTGGTTTAGGGTAGTGTGCAGATATAATCCTAAGATAATTGTCGACTTCGAAACTTGACATGCATACCATATGATCGAGTGCTTCGCAGTCGATGTCAATTCTACCGACTTTTTTGGACTTACCCACAGTGCATTAATGCTGTGAAATACTACAAGCACGTGGTCTAAATTGATGGACATTCTTGTATGGAAAATACAAGCAAGTTTTACTATTGGCAGTTATCAAAGATGGTAATCGCAATATGCTACCAGTTGTTTTTGCCCTTGTTATATGAGAAGATATATTCTTGGACTTTTTTCCTCAGAAACTTATGCTTAATGTTGTCACTAGGGAAAAATCTGTGTCATTTCAAATTGCGAAACTCAGATCAAAGCAGTAATAGATTCTTTGGGTCCAATGTGGCAAACACCCTATATCCAACATCGGTACTATATCTAATATATTGTTGCTAACTATCATGGAAAGTTCAAGAAGAATGATAAGCGTCAATTACTTGTGCGCATGGGTATGTCAAAATGCCTAATTTTATTTCTCAATCATTTTTATTTTTTTATGGAAACTTAATAGTAAGTTGACGCTCAGGTTATGAACAATTACATCAGCCTCATCAACAAATAAATGTGGACAATTGCATATGATGGTGGATATCGATATGGACACATGATGACCAACTTGGTTGAGGCTATTGATTCGATCTTAAAGTGGGCATATCATTTACCAGTAACAGCTTTGGTTAAAACGATGTATATTTGTTTGGGAGTGCTTTTTGCCAAGCTTGGGGGACAAACTCAAACTTGGATGGAAAATAGTCATGTTTATCACCCATGATTAGTTGCAGGTCTACAAAAAATTGTTGCATCAAAGGAATATTTGTAACAATCTTCTCTAGAACCCATGAATTACCTCGTGTCACAGAGATGTCGCGACCTCTTCAAGGGATTCAAGCTAACTCGTTCAGAGTTAATCTACGAGACAGGTGGCGCGACTGTAGGTTTTTTCAAGCTCTGAAGTATACACGCTCTCATGTCAGTATCTTGATCTCATACCCATCAAAACTATAACAGTTTTATGGATCTCGTATACCAACTTTCAAAAGTATTTAAGGTATATGAATTTGAGTTCCCCATAGGTAATGAGAAAGACCTTGATAAGGTTCAAAATTGGCTTTTGAGTGACCATATTCGTCCTTATTAAGGGAGCCCGGTCGTTCAAAATTCACTCGAATTCATTGTGATATGGATATTCGGGAGACGTTTTTAGAGAAAATAAAAGATGTGGGCATTGTAGAAACCTAGGATACTAGGAAAAAATGATCATCTCTTTTGTCATCAAGTAACCATTGATATTGTGATGATATAATTGTTGTTTATGAAATATAAGTTCGTATTATTTAATTTTTATTTACTTTCAATTAATGTCATTTGAGCATTATCAAGTAATGGGCTACTCAAGTGAAAATTAAATAAAAACATTACAAACTAAATATAAAAAACGATACAATTCAAGCAATAAAAACGACTAATAGAAACTTAAATGTAGACAATACAATTCAAATAATTAAATAAAAACTTTACAATTACTGGTAAACAAACAAAATTAAATAAAAACATTACAAACTAAACAACTCTATCGATTCCTGCGTATTGAATGTGTTGCGTAGGCGATGGTTGTCTGCGTCGATGAGGATTTCTTCGTATAACTTTTTTTCTTTCTCCTCACTCTCATCATCATCAGAAGAAGCATCTACATTTTGTTGATGAGAGATGGATGACGATGTAACACCTTCATAGAATAAGGACCCTAGAGGTGTATGGCTGATTATCCCACCGCTCACAGAAAACTGTGAAAACTGCAAAAACACCGACATCAAGTGCGAAAACTACATCAGAGGTATCTGTGTATGTGGTGAACCTTCACCTGCCAAATAACCAGCATATGAACCCCACACTGGATTTACAAACATGGAAGTATAATATCCGCCATGAGGGGTCATAACACCCTACGACGGTGGCATCTAAACCAGCTGCGGTTTGCATCTGACCTGGTTGCGGTGACATCTGGCCCTACTGCGGTGGCATTTTATACGGAAGTTGTGGCGTCTACCCTGTTGTGGTGACATATAAAATGGCTACGGTGCCATCTAAAATGACTGTATAATATACACCGGTATAGATGGTGGTTGTTGTGATAGTTCAAACACTGCAGCTGAGGATAATCTAAAAGCGTATGCTCTCCATCCATAAGTCGGGGGACAATGATGTTGTGATGGTAGATGTCTTTGTCGACGCCGATTAATGCTCACTCCTTGTATTTTCTCAAAAAGTAGGAATAATTTCCCGTTCGTGTTGAACCACTCATAATAATCATCCGCAACCGAATAATGATCCACATAAATAGGTTCTGTAAGGGGAATGCGTCCACGTCGATCCTCCCATATAATTACTCACTCGATGTACTTCAGCAGCCAGCCGACTTCTTTTTTGCCTCATCTATCGATGATATGCATATCGTCAAGATTCTTAGGTGCTTCCGGAATAGATTGTACAAGACCAAATTGGCAAAGCACGTGATCAGTAGGATGCCACTCAATAATAGCATAAAATATCACAAGGACTTCTGCCATACATACATTTAATGGGCCTCTCAAGTTATATGGGATACAAATCCTCATTTCTTCAGTAAAATAAGGAGCTCATTGAAACTAAAATAAATATATATAATTCTTCTCAAAATAATATTCTAATTATATAATGATAATTAAAAGTAAATAATAAAATTTAAATACATACCTCTGTATCACCCTTCTGATCAATGAATAACTGAATTTTTCCAATTCATTCGGTAAATCTCAATGATCTTTTCTTGCACTTGATCACTTATTCAATGAAAAAATTTCAATATATACTCAACAAAATTATTTATATACTTCAATATTGAAATTACTACAATAATAGCGGGAAAACCAACAGGTTTTTCACGACTGAACATAAAAAAGCATGTGATACCACGTCCAAGACTGGAGAAAAATGAGACATCTGTCGATAGCATTTTTTCGATAATCAGATACTCGACACATTTCCCTATACATAAATGCCAAAACTGCGGTGCCAAAACTGAATGTGTCGGCAACATGAAAATCTATGAGGTGACGTAACCACATACAATGAACTTGGTTGCGCGATTTGTCGGGCATCAGGATCCCTCCCATGAGTTATAATATGCAAGCTCGTGCATACATTTTAACATGTTCCTCGGAGGCGTCGCGACTCAAATGTTTAAAAATTGTATTCAACCAATTTAACGGTATTCGACCACCGTTGAAATTAGGCGGGACACCTCTAAGATACTCTTCGCATAAGGAATGTTAGTCATTATTCGCCAACCCATAAATCACATTCCCATCTACCGAAAGTCCCAAATGTATGGAAACATCCTCCAGCATAATAATGCACTCTCTACACGGAAGATGAAATGTGTGTGTATATGGTTTCCACCTCTCAACCAGTGTAGAAATAAGGTTGGGTTCAAGGTTACAGTGCCCTTCATATTTCGCTACGTAACCAAATTTAGCCTCGGGTAAATACGGCCAGACACGAGTAGGTATCTCTAACTTAACGTTATGAATGAATGAATATAATATACGGTATGTCTCCTAATTTAATAAATAGTATACAAATTAAAATATAAATTAATACTAAAAAATTAAATAAATAAAGCATTCACAATAATTAAAATAACAACATAATTTAAAATTGTTACCGTATCGGTAAAGTGCCTCGAGGTATGATTCTAATCTAAATGTAGCAACTCGCCTTCCATTTTATAAATGTGAAAAATAATAGAAAATTAATGCAATAAAATGTAATAAAATAATAAATTATTAAATAATTATAATATAATAAAAAATATTTTACCTTCTTAATAGAAATATTGATAATAGGAAGGATGAGAGCATTTGAGATTTTAATGTGGTATTTATACGAAGAGGAGAAGGGAGATGGGTGTAATTAGGGATTGGCATGAAACCCGAACTATCAGGTCGGGTTTTTTAAATGTGATGTTCGGGTCGGGTCAAGTTTGGGTTTAGGGTGAAAAATACCCGACCCGACCTGACCCAAAAAATATAATTTTACCTTATATATTTAGAAATAATTACAATAATACCCCTCTATATATTATTATTTTAATTAAGTAACTGTTTTTATTGAATAAAAATAATATTTTTTATTATCTTGGGTCGGGTCGGGTCGGGTCAGGTGGAGGGTATATATTTTTCAGGTAGGATCGGGTGAAGGATGTAAAATTTTTGCGTCGGGTCGGGTTGGCCGAAACCTGACCCAAACCCGACCTATGCCCATCCCTAGGTGTAATCACTGCGGGGGAATGACGGTTGAGGAATTAAAGGAAAGGCACGGATCATGATCCGTGCCTTCCGTACGTGTCAGAGTTCAGCGAAGGCGCACATGGCGATTCACACCTTTCTTTAGGTGACGCCAACTTGGACAAAACCCCGTGAAGGCGTGACTAACGATCCACGCTTTATTGTCACCGTGTCAAAAAGGTGCTAAATTGGTAATATTAGATGAGAGGGTGTCGATAGGTAATTATTTGGATTAAGGGTTATATTTAGATAAAAACGCCAGAAAATATCTAGTATTTAATTTTTTTTCTTTTTCTTCCGGGAGGAAGGAAAATCAACCGTAGTATTAAAGACGGGTAGCTATTTTGTGAGTTATAATATAGGGTAGTCGTTGAGATTCATTGATTCACCCCTAATATATATATATATATATATATATATATATATATATATATATATATCAATTAACCCCAAATTCTAAACCTTAAATAAATAAAAAAATTATCAGTTTACAAATAAAAGAATAAAAATTGTTTTAATATGATAAAAGACACTGTAGGTGTATGACATGGATAGACTAAGGTGTTGCAAAAAAAGTGTGAAAATATTTAAATACTATTTATAAAATTAAAATAATCCAATAGTATGTATTAAATATTAATTTATTAATAAAATATTTTCCATTATTTTGGCCAATATACGAGGAGGTGACTCACCATTTATTATTATTTTCCATTAAATTTGCCGTTGATGGATCGCCTTCCAATTTGTTTTGTTTTTAATTTTTCTTTAAGCAACACATGTAGATATAATATGGTTCTAAATTAATCGTTGGGAGATAATACAAAAAAATTGGGATAACGAAAGGTGATCATGACTTTGCAACGTAAATCTCTAGTTTTGATGGATGGGTGAAATAATCGGTATTTTAAAAATTAAAATTATTATATATTTAAAAAAATATGATTTTACTCTCTTAAAATTTTATAATAGTTCTCCCCCTAACGTAAAAACTAAATTTTTGCTTATGTCTAACATTTTAAATTTTATATAATATTAGTAAATATATTTAAATTTATATAATTATAAAAACAATTTTTTAAAATAATTTATAGTACAAAGTTATACATTATTATTAGACATATTTACTGTGAATGCATATAAAAAGATTTCACAAACGTATTGAATAAGATAATCATATATTAATTTTTTATATATTTTAAAACCATCTCAACTCTATCTATAAAAGAAAATTTTCACTTATATTAAACAATGATATAAAATTAATATCAAAAGAAAAGTTGATAAATGGTTTTTATTTGAGGGTCGTAAAGGACGAAATCTTTGACCTCTAAAATCTCTCGTTGTTTCCATGTCTAAAAGGGCTGCAACTTTTGACCAACTCCGCTAATTATAGTTTGACCTAAAAATTAAGAGTTAAAATTTAGCTTAACCCAAAAAAATTAGAGCATGGAGACTTAATTTGTTTAATTTCATAATTAAAAACACTTAAAGGGTAATTAAATTAAAAAAAATCACAGAATTAGTGACTGGTTATGTCATTTGGGATTGAATGAATATTGTAAGCCTGGGTTTAGTGTAAAAAAACACATATTTGAAGGAGCTTAATGTTTTATGTAATAAAATATGAAAAAATCTGGAATAAATAATTAAGCTTTGGCATAGGAAGTTTCGTTTAGATATGTTTGTAAAATGGTCTGATTCTCCCAAACAGGAGACGCAGGTGCCAAAATTTAACTTAAACAACCATTATAATTAAAAAAATACAAGTGTGTTTCGTACCAGTTAATTTCAGTTGTTAACTTATTTGTTTATAATTCATGGTATTTAATTTTTATCTTATTATATAAAATATACTAATTGTAAGTATAATTTTATTTATCTGTTATATTAATTCATTTCAATTCGATGCTATTAATAAAATAAATTTATTAACCTTACCAGTATAGCATATCATTTTCATGAGCAAGATGCTCCAATAATTTAGAATTGCATGTGTTTATGTTGGCTTTGATTGATGGAATTTACTCCATTATCGAGAATTAATAATAATAATGGCAGCACTACGAGATGCCTGCAAAGAATATATATAGAAGACGTTAGAATCCAATTACACAACGTAGATTTATTTAAGTTTTACACGGATTTAGGATCGTTAGATGAGTGAAAATAGATTGCTGAGATTAACTCATTGTTGTTGTTTTTTCCATTGAATATCTTCTCATTTTCAGCCGTTAATCTCAGTTATCTATTTTCACTCCTCCAACGATCTTAAAACTAAAAGAGTTTTACATCGTACAACAAAATGATATCCATATGGGTACATAATATTTAATTTTTATTAGTGATGCTTTTTTTTTAATTTTTAAATTGAACCGTTGAAAAAATGTAAAGGTTGGAAGTATATTTAATTAAATCCAAACGACCTATGCCTATGAAATATGGAATAAAGTTATCAGAAGAAAAGAAAAATGTAATGATAAAAGTTTAGCAACTTGAATAAAGTTGATATAATTTATCAACTATCGGTTCAAGTCATAATTATATTAACAGAATATTTTATTTTAGATTTAATATAATAATAAAACATATTGACAGAATAGATTTTTGTTCATTCAGACAATTATTGCTTATTTTTAGCTCGTGAATTAAAACTCAAACCTGTTGCATGTAGTTATTACTGGAATCGAGGCCAGACCAGTTTTTTCCTTTATAATATACACTAATGAGCTATGGTGAAATCAAGACACTTTCATGATCTTTCAATGGCTGACCCCTTTGCATAACATCATCGACATTTCATGAATTCTACATTTCTGAAATGAGAGGGGGGGGGGGCAGACAAACAAAACAGAAACAGAAGGTAAATGGTTCTGAGAAGTGAGAATAATTAAAAGAAATCAAATTCCAGATATTTATTTTGATCCTTGGTAGCAGGAACAGCAGGTTTATTGCCAGCTGATGATGCTGGGGCGGGAAACCGCCGATCTCAACCGGTTTTGGAATCTCCGGTGGACTCGCACAACGGATTAAAGCCCAGTTCATATTTCATGAATCTACATTTCTGAAATGAGAGGGGGGGGGCAGACAAACAAACAGAAACAAAGGTAAATGGTTCTGAGAAGTGAGAATAATTAAAAGAAATCAAATTCCAGATATTTATTTTGATCCTTGGTAGCAGGAACAGCAGGTTTATTGCCACTGATGATGCTGGGGGCGGGAAACCGCCGATCTCAACCGGTTTTGGAATCTCCGGTGGACTCGCACAACGGATTAAAGCCCAGTTCATGCCTTCGAAGAAAGGATGTTGTTTGATCTCCGTTGCACCTCGCTTATAGGCTAGTCTCTGCTGCGGCTCTTTGACTAGCAAGCCCCTTATCAAATCTCTGGCTGAAAAACTTACGACCGGTGATTCGGGAAATCTCAGGGGCTGCCCTACAACATTGAACAGTGTTGCTCGGTTCCCAGACCCTTTGAAAGGAGTTTTACCGAACAATAGCTCGTACAAGAAGATCCCGAAGGTCCACCAATCGACTGCGCTTCCATGTCCCTCGCCCTTTGATAATTTCGGGTGCCAAGTACTCATGGGTTCCTACAAATGACATGGACCGTGCATTGGTTGGCTCGGCAATAAGCTCAGGTGAAGGACTGACTTGTTTTCCCATTTCATTCTTCGGTTTTCGGTCTTTCTTTGATTTTGATGAAAAGAAGCGAGGAGAAAAACATGTCGTTGGAGCCACACATGATGGCTGAATGCATGAGGGCTCGATGCAAGCTGGTTGTACACAATAAACTGGGTTCTTCCGCAAGGGTTCAGACTCTAGTGCGGATGACTTGACTAGGATCGGGCTGACAGCACAACGGAGGGAAAGATCAAAGTCTGAAAGCATTATGTGTCCATCTTCTCGAACAAGAACATTTTCCGGCTTGAGATCACGGTAAACGATGCCGAGCATGTGGAGATATTCCAAAGTGAGGAGAACTTCCGCTACGTAGAATCTGCATATTGAAGGAAAACATAGCAATGATCATTGGACTTCAGTTTCATCTTATTTTCATCAAGTTAAAAGAAAAAAATCGCTCCTTGCCACACGATTATTAAGCAAATCAGAGACTGTCAAAACATCTACGGGTAAAAGAAATTGGAGTCGTTCTCCTAAACGAAACTAAACCTTTAATTCGAAGCAATTCTTAGATCGACAGATCCACAAACGCATAGAAGAGAAATACAGTCTAAGCTAGTGCAGTCATAAAATAACCCTTCAGAACTACCACAATAAATTAATTTCTTCTGCTAGAAAGACTCTGGTGTAAATACCAACATGAGCGCGCTTGATTTTTCCATTGTCTCCATACTCATGTCTGGATACGCATCGAACATGAGACTCGAGAGTAATGTTGTGGTAAACTATATGGTTTCATCTAT
This sequence comes from Hibiscus syriacus, assembly GCF_006381635.1. Classification (NCBI taxonomy): domain Eukaryota; kingdom Viridiplantae; phylum Streptophyta; class Magnoliopsida; order Malvales; family Malvaceae; genus Hibiscus; species Hibiscus syriacus. The sequence continues at coordinate 628,909 of NW_024063114.1, read as the reverse complement.
ATATTGGTTCATATAACTATTATCAGTTATAACATATAAACCTATAAGGTGGCATGTTGCAATGATACTAAAAGTAATACTAAAACCAATACCCATAAAAAGCAAACAATGATAGTTAAATATTACAAACTAGATACACATTTAACTCTACAGATGTTAATAAGTAGGAGGACTTCACATACTTTACTGCTTGCTCGGTAAAATGCTTTCCTGGTTGTCTCTGTCGTAGTGTATGCAAGTCACCACCAGGGCAAAACTCCATCACTAAACACGAAAATTTATCAGTCTCGAAATGGGAATACAAAGTTGGGAGGAAGGGATGGTCCAAGGATTGTAGTATTTCTCGCTCAGTTTGAGCTCGAAGTAGTTTCTTACGACTTGCTAAAGATGATTTGTCCATCACCTTCATTGCAAAATAACATGTTGTTCCAATTAGTTCCGAAAGATAGACACTTCCAATATCCCCACAGCCTAATCTCTTCATTAATCGGAAATGGTTCAAACCCAACACACCGTCTTTTCCTTGGACAACCTGTATGGCATCCCACCTAATATCGTTCGTCTTATTAGGTCTGTTGATCCGGCTACTTAAGCTGCTATACGAACTTTCATTGCTTACATCACTGCTGGTGCTACCTCTACACATACTGCTCTTACCACTCTCAGTATAATCACGATCACCAATTTTGGCACTTCCACTAGTCTTGACAAGGCCAGTGGCCCCATCACTCGATTTAGCCGAAGCTGAACTAATTACATATTCCGATGCTTTTGTTTCTTCTTTACCAGAACCTTCTGGTAATCCACCATCCTGACACACTTCAGAACCAACATGAGTCGGAACTTCTTTCTGATTACCCAATGATAGACCTGACTCTACTTTCTCTGTCAACGAATCACCAGACTCTAATCTACAAGTTTTCGATGCTTTTACATCGTCCACACAAACTTGCTCAGATGCAACTTGCTGCACAACCTTCGGTGTTGTCTTCAGTGTAACAGGCGCCAATTTGCTAGTCTTTGCTATTTGCATTGGAGAAGGCCAAAAGCAATCACCTTCGGTGGCCATTTGGTTACCAAACGGTTCCCTCTGCTTTCCCGGGGGAAGCTCTGGCGCCAGATTTCGAGGCCACCCAAAAAAGAAGGAAAACTTGCTACTTAGATCAGACTACAGAAACCCATTATTCTCCTCCGATCAACGACTCAAAAGTTCCATCCACCAGCATTTCTAATTACTTTCATCTTCAACTTCAACATCTAAAAACTGATATACAAAAATTGAAAGAACAGAAAATTTTAACACCCGCAAACATAGTATTCACATGGCAATCAGAATATATTGTATACTTTATATTAAAATTCCACAAACCATAACTAGTGGCTTGATCTATTGCATCAAAAAATTAGGCGATCCATGAAATAAATATCATACCCTAGATTTTTACAATACCCTTTTCAAGATTAAGAACTACAGAAATCCAAATCAATTAATTGGATAGATAAGCAGAAAACCAAAGAGGAAAAAGGCAATACAAAGTGACTGATAACAGAGAACTGCATGCAAAACCAGATCAAAATAAATCCTAAAAGCAACAAAATAACCGAGAAAAATCTACCTAAAAAATGGAAATCCTTTTGAGTCACCAGGATTAAAAGGTGCAGACAAAATAAAAATAGGGATAAAAGAAATCAATCAAAACACAGCAAAAATGCAGTCATTGATTCATAGTTCTCTCTAAAAGAGAGGAAAAAGAGAAGAGAAACAAAGAACCAAAAAGGAGAAGATAAGAACAAAGTAAAGAAGATTCAAATGAGATTTCTCAATAAATACAAAAGACCCACCTTTGGATCCAAAACCCCACTATGAACAATATGCTAAGAGACAAAGTATTTATAAATAAATAAATAAAAGACAAAGTAGAAGCTTAAAAAAATTACCCAGCAAGTAAATCATAAAAATCAGTTAAAGCTATGAACAAAGAAAAGGGGAAACTTTGAGAAGGAAAATGAAAATTGTACCTGAAATAGTTTTCAAAGATGGGAACTTGGGAGGCCACTGATATAGCAGTGGAGCAGAAAAAGACACCAGCTTTATCTGGCTTGTTCACTTACAAAACACTGTAGAGAGAGAAAGAATTTTAAAATTTTGAGGAGAAAAAGGCTTTTGTTTGTGAGAGAGATGGTTGGACGGATCTTCCATGAAAGTAGACAGAGAAAAGGCACTCAAAGTTCAAGTAAAACTTTCAAAGGATGTATTTTGTTTTTTCCTTAAAAACAACAATAATATAATAAATATATGGGTAAACTATAAATTGACCACTTAATTATTTTGTCATTTTACTTTTACCAAAGATCTTTTAAATTTGTCAATCAAACTACTAACTATTTATTTTTATCCAATCAAATCACTAGATGTTAATATTTGACGAGATACTGACCTGACAATTAATATAATTATACATTTATTCATCAATACTTATATCAATTTAGTTCTAATTTGAAAATTGAAAAGAAAATAGGATAGAATTAAAATGTCATTTGTAAAGGTTTGATCTTAAAACCCCATGGATGGATAGCAAAGACTTAACCAATGAATCAAATGCCTTATTTGTTATAATTTTTACATCAATATTTATTTATTTATTAACATTTTTAATGATGGAGAGAAAAAATAAAATATTCAAATGATATTTAACTTTATATCCTCAACCCACTTTTTACTCTGCAGAAGCTATAAATTCTTTTGGGCAGTTTTCAAAAACTCTTCCTTTTTGGTAGTAGTATCACTCTATCATTTTTTAGTTATATTTTATTGTATTTACTATAATAATACTCTTGACTCTTTTTTCTAGTAAAATGTATCATGGCTACCGGTGTTTTTGAACTCCTGATGCAGGTTTTTAATTTGTCTTCTTCTAGGTTTTTATTTTCCATGAATACATGGTTGTTGCTTTCACGATAAATGGTTTCTTTGTTCGTTTGTACAAGACGGTTTGGGTTATCGCATCTATGTGTCGGATGAGATTGTTGTTAAGGGGATCTCTTTTTCCGTTAGTAATTTTGGTTCTTATTCAAAATTTTCTCCTCCATGTTTGATGCTCAGAGCCGTTGGTATGTTCATGTAACACCTTAATCCAGTTAGACTCGAAGATCCATGGATTACAATGTTACACAGGACTATCGAAATAGTGACCTAAAATTTTCTTTAAAAACTGCTTGTAAATCTTTGAAATTTTACATTCATAATGTAATATAAAAACATGATAATAAACTGGGTTTACAAACAATGGGGAGCTCCCAAAATACATCCACAAAATAATACAAAATACTGGGTTTCAAAATAGTTACGAATGAATACATAACAAGATCCATAGCAATACATGCCTTCTAAAGATGACTCGAGATGTACTCTGAGAGGTCTCTGGAAATCTGCTCTGTTGTACTGGAATATCTTATGACGATAGCTCCCCACAATATGCCCCTAATAACCTGCGCACAGAAATACATTCCGAACGCTGAGCTTACGAGCTTAGTTTGAATCATCTAGTTTCTTAAACCCTTCTAAAACATGTTCTTGAAAATTATGGTGACATGGGTGGTTTTAGAGCTTGAATCAAAGCTTGAAATGTAAGGGTTATGATTCTTACTTGTAGAACATAGGTTAAGGACTGGAAAATGATAAAGTTCACACCTTTACTTTGCAAGGGAGGAGAAAAACGGGAAGAAGAAGATATGAAAAAGAGAAGAAAGTGCAGAAAAAGATGAAGCTTTCATCAGACGGTGATATTACCCAATTTTAATGATTTTCAGCTTAAATTTGAATAAGGGTAAAATTATTTCATTGGTCCCTCCAATTCTTACTACAGGATAAAAACATCCTTTTTATTCACTATTGGGCTTACCTCAAGCCCAATTCCTCTTCAATTTGGGTCAAGGCTTCCTACAAGATAAGGAATTACATCAAGACCCATCCGGGTTAGCCCAACAATTCTAACCCGGGATTCAAGGCGTTATAGTTTAGTTTTTGTACGTCGTTGCTTTACTTGTTAATGGTTTGGTTTATATGATATCTCTAAGCGATCATTGTTATATTTATTTTTGATAGTATCGACTGTATTTGTTCAGTCTGTCATTAGCACGACGTCTGTTGATACGACCTTCGATAAATTACATTTTCTCGTTATTTTAAAAAATGATATTTAACTTTAAATATTTTTATATTTTCAAATAAATAAAATAAGTTTAATACTTATGTAATTAAAGTGAACTTGTTTTATTTAAAAATATAAAAATATTTAAAGTTAAATATCATTTGAATATTTTTATTTCTTTATCTCTATCATTAATAATGCTAAGAAATAAATAAATGTCAGTGTAAAGGTTACAACAAATGAGGTGTTAGGTTCAGTGGCTAAAGCTTTTATATCCATTCATGGGGTCTTAAGATCAACCCTTGTAATTGCATTTTAACTCTTTTCACATCGGGACTAAATGGTTAATTTATTAAATTTAATTAAAATTAGGATTAAATTGATGTAGTGTATAAGTATTGAGGACTAAATGTACAATTATGCCAATTTTATTAATTGTATCGTTATTGTAACCCCCCAAACCGATGCGGGTAACCCGATCTGATCCGAGAATTCACATTAGGGCCACCAGAGCGACCCACTGTAAAAATATCGGAAAATTTAATTTTTTTTATCAAAACATGTAAACTCATAAAATCATTTATCAGTATTCAGAAATAAAATAGATTTTCAGACTCGTATTTAAAACAAAATACAATTACATGCCCCCTAATCACATGTACCATACTCTGCAACAACGCCGGAAGAACTCCTTTACTGAAGTCGATAGATGCACTGGTACAATTCTTTTAACCTGAAAAGGTGAGTAATAGAGTGAGCTTTGGAAAGCTCGGTAATACAGAACTACCAGATGATGCTGATGAACGTACAGATACAGATAAATATATATCTCCTTATTGTTTCCGAACATTTATAGATTTTTATGCTCAGCAAAGATCCTATTGATATTTCAGGTGGTAACGGACAATGAGCTTTCAGTTCAGAGAAATATTTCAGATAAGTGAGTTTAGGAGATCAGAATAGGTTATCTAGTGTGTTCCCGTAAAACCAGTAAAAAGATACAAAAAGATACAAATCTTTTAAAACATATATATATATATACCCCCATCCCATCACATCAAAATGTGTAGGTTCCCCATAACCATACACCCAACCCAACACATCATATAATGCCCTGAGCACAAAGCCGAGGAACCTACGGAAATACTTCCTTCAACAATACCCCCCAATTAAAATATTTTTCCGTCATTAAACGGAGATATCAAAAATCAAAACAGAATTCAGAATAGATATCATAATAGAATCTAGATCAGAAATCAGAACAGAATTCAGGTCATATATCAGAACATAATTCATGTCGGAAATCAGATAAAATATTTATATGATTAGGGAACACACCAGAGTTTACAGATATTATTCAGAGATATTGGATAATCTTATCGGGTAGAGAGACACAAATCTTCAGTTTACCGATAGAATGTCGGAAGTTAGAAAAACTATTTGAAAAAGTTCATTAACTGACAGAATCATCAGTTATTAAGGATATGATTTATCGGGATTATCTTATTCGAACACTTTTCTGAATCTCTACGAAATTTGAAGGTATTCAGAATCTTTACAATCTATGACGATTAATCCGATTATCGAACAACTCCAGTTGAATAGCTCCCAGAATCAATACTTACCAACTTGTCAATTCATTAACCTTCCAGGGTATTTACTCTTTAATACCAAATATTCTTATCCACAAATCATATTCTGAGTCATCATTGAATAAATCTTAAGGAGGCAAACAAATATTCTAATGGTCTTTATTTCATTTCCATGTTTCAACTATACCATGAAATGCTGACGTACTTGATTTGTGGTTCATAATCCATAGAGATGATACATCATATAAGTTCATACGAGTTTCTAAACTTATTCCAATCTCTTACTTAATCCTCAGTCTTTGAGGTTACTTAGTTCATTTAGCAATCAAGTCCATTTCAGATACTTCAGGGTTTTCTAGGGTAATCCAGACGTTTCTGAAATTTGTATACATACTTTACTTTCGTTCAATTCAATTTGGTCTTCGAGGTTTATTTGTCTAATGAATATATATATTTCTTAGTACCGAAGGTGATATAGAGTTGGGTTGGGCTGAGTACTTCCAAAATTATCATCGAACCAAACTTGAAAAGGCGAACAAACATTCAAGTAACATCTATGCCGTTCAGGTATTGACATATCATTAAGATTGATGAACTCACTTAAGCTCTGTTCCATAAATTCTAAAGGTAGTCCAACACCTATGCTTATTTGGATTCCTTAATTAATCCAAGATATTTACTTAATATAGGCCATAAGGGTATTTTGGTCATTTTGATGCTCAGTTTTATTCCATTCATTTCAGAGCTCGAGGATATCCAATCATTCCTGAGCTTGGTGATATTATTGGGTTAATTTCATGATAGGGGTATTTTGGTCATTTTATAGATTTACGGTATTTCAATCTTTTCCCTCCATCTGGTCTTATTATTTAATTCCAATTTATCATCTATTCCAGTCCTTTCGAACAATTCTGATAAAAGAGCACCCTACGATAAATTGTTCTTTAGGTATTTACTCATAACTCGGATATTTTCGGGTCAAGTGCCTTCTCAGATTTTACAAATGAAAAATCTTGAATTTTTCTTTACAAAGACATGATCTTAATAATTAAATTCGTACTTAATAGAGTTAAGTACAAATCCTCAAAGTATTTTCTCTTTCAGGGTCAACTCTGACTATTTTACCTCTCAAGGGCATTTTCGTAATTTCTTAACCAGATAATTTCGATATTAGCTCTTAACGAAAATAATATAATATAAAGATCCTATGATTAATTGCTTCCTCGAACATTCTTTGATCTTGAAATGATTCCTCAAAAGACTTCTAGTATCTGGCATAAACCTTCTCGGGGTTAAAAACTGGTTATCCATAATTTCCAAGTAAAACTAACATTTCTTATGCACATAAATAGTTTTAGCAGATCACTAATTCTTTTCAGATTTATTAATCCACTTCCAGGGATAATTCTTGTTATTTTCCAACATAAGGGTAATTTCGTAATTTTACATAATCGAAATATTCTCATAATTTATCATCTAAGTACCTTTAATGAGATAAATTATAATCTACATATCTATGGTTGATTCTTTTATCACTTAATTCCAGAACTTGTAATTTAATTCCAACTGTCCTTCAATTTCTTATAATAGTCATCTGAGCCATATTCAGTTACCTACTTTCTACCGTATTCATATCTAGTGTAGATCTTCATTAATTACACATATGAGACCAAACATTTCCATTCATGCATTTACCAATACCAACATGTTCTATAAAGCATAAAGAGGTAGTAAAGTATTACCTCGATTTCTGTGCAATAATGATCGACCAATAAATTTCATTTGAACCCCCTCGATCTTGAATTCAACTTCCAATAATTCCTCAGATACATATCAACATAAATTATATCAAAAACGAAGCTTAATTACGATAAACGGATCGAATCGAGTGATAAATCAGTGAAAAACAGCTTATCAGTTTCGAATTTGGCGAAACGAACTTCAGATTCAGGACGTCGAAAGCATAAAATATGACTTTTCAAAAATTTAGAATTTTCAGTCAAAATCAAAGTCAACGGGTTAGACTGCAAATATCGAAGCCTTTAAGTCCGAATTTTGAAAAACGGACTGCAGAATCGGATTTGGAACGTCGAAAAATGTCAGGATAGATATTACTCGGTCAAAGTCAAAGGTCGTTTAATGCCCGGTCAAAGCCTGTCAAAGTTTTGATCAACAGTGGTCAACGCCGGTCAACGGTCAACGGGTCGGGTCAACGGATCGGGTCGGGTCAATGGGTCGGGTTGTGATCGGTCAAACCGATTCCAAAACCGATCAAACCGGTCACTTTTTCCTTCCCCACGCGCAGTGGCGGCGCGTAGGGGTGCGTGAACAGTGCTAAATTCCCGGAAAAATTCCTAAAAATTATTTTGAGCGTTTTTAGATATTTACAAAGTTTGGTTCACAATTTTGAACGGTGGAGAGCTCGATTTCAACAAATCGGAAACTTTGACCACTTCACCTCCTCAATCTTGCAAGGAGCACGATGGTGCAGGAGGTGTCGTAAACGGATGCTCGTATCGTCGTGAATCGACGAAAAACCAATTGAAATTGAGTTATTACCGACGATACTTCCGACTGAAATTAACGACGAACGGCGATGATTCACGACAAAAGCTTTGAGGGGTTTTGTTCCTCGCTCAACAACGAACACGATGGTGGTTTCGGCTCGTCGATCGGAGGTCGGACGGCGAGTAGATCGGAGTTGAAAGAGGGGTTGACAGGAGAGGAAAAACTGAAAATATTTCCAGAAACATACGAGAAATTAGGGGTTTATATCATCTCATAATTAAAAATGGTTAAACCAAGAGTTAAGCCACTGAACTTCCTGCACTTCATAAAACAGTCTGCCAACTTTAAAATTTTACAATTTAACCCACTGTTTCTTTCAAAATACCAAATTAAATCCACCACTTTATAATTTATTAATTTTAGCCTCTAAATTGGGGTGTTACAATTTTTCCCTCCTTAAAAAGAATTTCGTCCTCGAAATTCATTCATGTCACATAATTGCAGAAATAAAACTTTCTTCAGTTCTCTCATATCTTTAAGTAGCTTTTACGAAAGTAAGGATCTTCCACTAATCCTTAACCAGCTGAGCATACATTCTTATCATAACTTTTCCTCATTTCAATAAAATAATACGAACAAAAATTTCCTTGAGTAATCAATTCAGTCTTTGTCACGAGAATAGGCTCATAGAGCAGTATCATATACCAATTTCATTTCCGGAGTCAAGTCAGAATTTTTCAGATAAATAACTCTCACATGGATCGTGAGGTACTTCACAGCGTTTAAACAGATGTTACTGGTATTCCTTTTTCTACAAGTATAGCCTTAAGAGATAGAAACTTTGGTTTACTTGTTACAAATAGGGACTCAGCCCTGGAGTTCCGGCTCAGAGAGGTACGATTGCAGTCTAGGGGCATGTACTGATCAGACATATTTTGACATTCAACCGGCCGGTCTATCTTGAAAATTTTTGACTCAAACCAAAGCTCTGATACCATTAAATGTAACCCCCAGACAGATGCGGGTAACCCGATCCGATCCGGGATGTCACATTAGGGCCACCAGAGCGACCCATTATAAAAATAACGGAAAATTTAAAACTTTTTATCAGAACATGTAAACTCATAAAATCATTTATCAATATTTAGAAATAAAATAGATTTTCATACTCGTATTTAAAACAAAATACAATTATATGCCCCTAATCACATGTGCCATACTCTGCAACAACGCCGGAAGAACTCCTTTACTGAAGTCAATAGATGCACTGGTACAATTCTTTCAACCTGAAAAGGTGAGTAATAGAGTGAGCTTTGGAAAGCTCAGTAATACAGACCTACCAGATGATGCTGATGAACGTGCAGATACAGATAAATATATACTTCCTTATTGTTTCCGAACATTTATAGATTTTTATGCTGAGCAGAGATCCTTCTTATATTTCAGGTGGTAACGGATAATGAGCTTTCAGTTCAGAGAAATATTTTGGTTGACTCAGTTCAGGAGATCAGAATGGGTTATCTATTGTGTTCCCGTAAAACCAGTAAAAAGATACAGATCTTTTAAAACACACACACACACACACACACACACACACACACACACACATATATATATATATATATAATATATATATATATATACCCCCATCCCATCACATCATATTGTGTAGGTTCCCCAGAACCATACACCCAACCCAACACATCATATAAGGCCCTGAGCACAAAGCCGAGGAACCTTCGGAAATACTTCCTTCAACAATACCCCCCAATTAAAACATTTTTCCGTCATTAAACGGAGATATCAGAAATCAAAACCGAATTCAGAACATATATCAGAAAAGAATCCAGATCTGAAATCAAAACAGAATTCAGGTCATATATCAGAACAGAATTCAAGTCGGAAATCAGATAAAATATTTATATGATTAGGGAACACACCAGAGTTTACAGATATTATTCAGAGATATTGGATAATCTTATCGGGTAGAGAGACACAAATCTTCAGTTTACCGATAGAATGTCAGAAGTTAGAAAAACTATTTGAAAAAGTTCATTGACTGACAGAATCATCAGTTATTCAAGATATGATTTATCGGGATTATCTTATTCGAACACTTTTCTGAATCTCTACGAAATTTGAAGGTATTCAGAATCTTTACAATCTATGACGATTAATCCGATTATCGAACAACTCCAGATGAATAGCTCCCAGAACCAACACTTACTAACTTGTCAATTCATTAACCTTCCAGGGTATTTACTCTTTAATACCAAATATTCTTATCCAAAGATCATCTTTTGAGTCATCACTGAATAAATCTTAAGGAGACAAACAAATATTCTAATGGCCTTTATTTCATTTCCATGTTTCAATTATAACATGAAATGTTGACGTACTTGATTTGTGGTTCATAATCCACAGGGATGATACATCATATAAGTTCATCCGGGTTTCCAAACTTATTTCAATCTCTTACTTAATCCTCAGTCTTTGAGGTTAGTTAGTTCATTTAGCATTCAAGCCCATTTCAGATACTTCGGGGTTTTTTTAGGGTAATCCAGACGTTTCTGAAATTCGTATACATATTGTACTTCCGTTCAATTTAATTTGGTCTTCAAGGTTTATTTGTCTAATGAATATATATATTTCTTAGTACCGAAAGTGATATAGAGTTGGGCTGGGCTGAGTACTTCCAAAATTATCATCGAACCAAACTTGAGAAGGCGAACAAACATTCAAGTAGCATCTATGCCGTTTAGGTACTGACATATCATTAAGATTGATGAACTCACTTAAGCTCTGTTCCATAACTTCTAAAGGTAGTCCAACACCTATGCTTATTTGGATTCCTTAATTAATCCAAGATATTTACTTAATATAGGCTATAAGGATATTTTGGTCATTTTGATGCTCAGTTTTATTCTATTCATTTCAGAGCTCGAGGATATCCAATCATTCCTGAGCTTGGTGATATTCTTGGGTCATTTCCATGACAGGGGTATTTTGGTCATTTTACAGATTTACAGTATTTCAATCTTTTCCCTCCATCCGGTCTTATTATTTAATTCCAATTTATCATCTATTCCAGTCATTTCGAATAATTCTGATAAAAGAGCACCCTCCGATAAATTGTTCTTTAGGTATTTACTCATAACTCGGATATCTTCTGGTCAAGTGCCTTCTCGGATTTTACAAATGAAAAATCTTGAATTTTGCTTTACAAAGATAGGATCTTAATAATTAAATTCGTACTTAATCGAGTTAAGTACAAATCCTCAAAGTACTTTCTCTTTCAGGGTCAACTCTGACTATTTTACCTCTCAAGGTCATTTTCATAATTTCTTAACTAGATAATTTCGATATTAGCTCTTAACGAAAATAATATAATATAGAGATCCTATGATTAATTATTTCCTCGAACATTCTTTGATCTTGAAATGATTCCTTAAAAGACTTTCTAGTATCTAGCATAAACTTTCTTGGGGTTAAAAACTGGTTATCCATAATTTCCAAGTAAAACTAACATTTCTTATGCACATCAATAGTTTTAGCAGATCAGTAATTCTTTTATCAAAACTAACATTTCCAATATAAGGGTAATTTCGTAATTTTACCTAATCAAAATATTCTCATAATTTATCATCTAAGTACCTTTAATGAGATAAATTATAATCTACATATCTATGGCCGATTCTTTTATCACTTAATTCCAGAACTTGTAATTTAATTCCAACTGTCCTTCAATTTCTTATAATAGTCATCTGAGCCATATTCAGTTACCTACTTTCTACCGTATTCGTATCTAGTGTAGATCTTCATTAATTACACATATTAGACCAAACATTTCCATTCATGCATTTACCAATACCAACATGTTCTATAAAGCATAAAGAGGTAGTAAAGTATTACCTCGATTTCCGTACAATACTGATCGACCAATAAATTCCATTTGAACCCCCTTGATCTTGAATTCAACTTCCAATAATTCCTCAGGTACATATCAACATAAATTATATAAAAAAGCGGAGCTTAATTACGATAAACGGATCGAATCGGGTGATAAATCAGTGAAAAACAGTTTACCGGTTTCGAATTTGGCGAAACGGACTTCGGATTCGGATTCAGGACATCGAAAGCATAAAATATGACTTTTCAGAAATTTGGAATTTTTGGTCAAAATCAAAGTCAACGGATTTGACTACCAATATTGAGGGCTTCGGATCCAAATTTCGAAAAACAAACTGCGGAATCTAATTTGGAACGTCGAAAAATGTCAGGATATGTATACTCGGTCAAAGTCAAAGGTTGTTTAATGCCCGGTCAAAGCCTGTCAAAGTTTTGGTCATTAGTGGTCAACGGGTCAGGTCAACGAGTCGGATCAACGGGTCGGGTCGGGTTTTGACCAGTCAAACCGGTCAAAACAGTTCCAAAACCGATCACTTTTTCCTTCCCCACGCGTAGTGGGGGCGCGTGAACAGTGCTAAATTCCCGAAAAAATTCCTAAAAATTATTTTGAGAAATTTTGAGATACTTACAAAGCTCGGTTCACAATTTTGAACGGCAGAGAGATCGATTTCAACAAATCGAAAACTTTGACCGCTTCACCTCTTCACACGTCACCGTCGACGGAGACCAAGGATGACACCGGCAAACTCAGAACGATGCAAGGAATACGATGGTGCGGGAGGTGTCGTAAACGGATGCTCAGATAGTCGTGAATTGACGAAAAACCAATTGAAATTGAGTTATTACCGACAATACTTTCGACTGAAATTAACGACGAACGGCGACGATTCACGACAAAAGCTTTGAGGGGTTTTGTTCCTCGCTCGACAACGAACACGATGGTGGTTTCGACTCATCGATCGGAGGTCGGACGGTTAGTATATCGGAGTTGAAAGAGGGGTTGATGGGAGAGGGAAAACTAGAAAAATTTCCAGAAACATACGGGAAATTGGGGGTTTATATAATCTCATAATTAAAAATGGTTAAACCAAGAGTTTAGCCACTGAACTTCCTGCACTTCATAAAACAGTCTGCCAACTTTAAAATTTTGCAATTTAACTCACTGTTTCTTTCAAAATACCAAATTAAATCCACCACTTTATAATTTCTTAATTTTAGCCCCTAAATTGGGGTGTTACAGTTAGTATTATTTTCTAGTGGCTTGATTGGATACAATTAAAAGTGGTCTGATTGGTAAAATTGAAAGATCGGTGGTAAAATTAAAATGGTTGAATAGTTAAGTGATCAATGATATAGTTTATATATAAAATAAAGGCTTAATTAGAAAATAATTGCCTAAACTATGTCATTTTTCCCAAATAGGTGCCTAAACTTTTTTCCGATTTATTCAGGTGCCTAACATCACAAACATTAACACTCTAGATGCCCTAACCATAGCGTTCATTAAAAACGTTAAGTGACCCATGTCATATTCTGGTAATTTGAGAATTTTATTTTAAAAAATAAATATTATTGTATTTAAAAAATAACCCAAAATTCTCATAGATAACAAAAAAGCCAAAGTCCCTAAAAATCCTAAGTTCACACGTCACCGTCGACGGAGACAAGGATGACACCGGCAAACTCAGACGATGCAAGGAATCGATGGGCGGGAGGTGTCAAGATGCTCAGATAGTCGTGAATTGACGAAAAAACCAATTGAAATGAGTTATTACCGACAATACTTCGATGAAATAACGACGAACGGCGACGATTCACGACAAAAGCTTTGAGGGGTTTTTTCCTCGCTCGACAACGAACACGATGGTGGTTTCGACTCATCGATCGGAGGTCGGACGGTGAGTATATCGGAGTTGAAAGAGGGGTTGACGGGAGAGGGAAAACTAGAAAAATTTCCAGAAACATACGGGAAATTGGGGGTTTATAATCTCATAATTAAAAATGGTTAAACCAAGAGTTTAGCCACTGAACTTCCTGCACTTCATAAAACAGTCTGCCAACTTTAAAATTTTGCAATTTAACTCACTGTTTCTTTCAAAATACCAAATTAAATCCACCACTTTATAATTTCTTAATTTTAGCCCCTAAATTGGGGTGTTACAGTTAGTATTATTTTCTAGTGGCTTGATTGGATACAATTAAAAGTGGTCTGATTGGTAAAATTGAAAGATCGGTGGTAAAATTAAAATGGTTGAATAGTTAAGTGATCAATGATATAGTTATATATAAAAAAAGGCTTAATTAGAAAATAATTGCCTAAACTATGTCATTTTTCCCAAATAGGTGCCTAAACTTTTTTCCGATTTATTCAGGTGCCTAACATCACAAACATTAACACTCTAGATGCCCTAACCATAGCGTTCATTAAAAACGTTAAGTGACCCATGTCATATTCTGGTAATTTGAGAATTTTATTTTAAAAAATAAATATTATTGTATTTAAAAAATAACCCAAAATTCTCATAGATAACAAAAAAGCCAAAGTCCCTAAAAATCCTAAGTCCCTATAATCCATTGACGTCGGCTTACCGGCCATGGACATCACTGTCGACGTTATCCTTGTCATTTTCCTAGTTAAATGTTGCCATCTTTGTCGCTGATTGACCGTCGGGATTGCGAAGGGTCATGATTTGTAGCGTCAGAGTTTGTTAGGGTACACACGTCGATTATCCGTCGATTAACTCCTGTTCTGGTGGCTTTTCATGGGGTTATTAGTCATCAAGTGGAGGTTCATCGACATTAAAAAGGTGATGGTCAGCTTGAGTTTAAGGGTTGAAATTAAAAAATTTCTAAACTTTTGGTCTTTTTAAAATATAATAATATTTTTAATTTTTAAATTAGATAAAAAAATTAAAATCACTATAATGTGACACATGTCCCTTAATGGTAAAATTTAACAGCCGTTAAAATCACTATAATGTGACACATTAGATACCTAGATGAATAAAAAATGTTTGGGTACCTATTTAGAAAAAAATGTATAATTTGGACACTTATTTTCTAATTAAGCCTAAAATAAAACATACGGACCAAGTTTTGTATTTTATTTTGAAATGGTTTAATTATAATATCAATACTTCAAGAATGTGTGTTGTTAACTTTTTATCCTAATCTTTTTTTTCAACTTTCACCCCTAAAATTTTCATTGTTCTCACTTTCCTGTCAACTACTTATTTTGTATAAGGTGATGATGTAATTAGGATAATAATTTAGCTCGAAACGATATTTTAATTTGATTTGACTTAATAGGGTATGTTTTTTTATTAAAAAATTAAATTTAAGTATCAAATCATAACTTATAGAGCATGAGGCGGGGTCAGAACGAGATTGAACTAAAAAATGAAAAATCTCTTATCTAAATTAACGATATAGTTTTATTTTATAAATTTAAAGATAATTATTATAATAGCCCTTTCTTTATAATTTTTTAATTAGATTAATATTTTATTGAATAAAAAGTAATTTATTTATATTTACATTGAATTAGATCATATAGGATATGATTTTTTATTCTAAAAGTTTATGTCAGATCAAATTTATATGGATGTAATATGTTCTTCATATCAAAACAAACTCGAATAAAGAAGCATAGCTTCTCGGATCAAATTAAATTGATTAAAATTTAAAATAAACCTAACACAAACCAAACAACCTCAATGATTAAATGGTTGTCCCTTTTTCCCATATATATGGGGTAAGGGGGATGTAAGATAGTAGGCTACCCCAAACACTAGGTTGAGAGCAGCTTCCGTACGAGACCTCCGAATTATGAAATGCCCTCCGTGGGACTCGATCCCACGACCTCAAGTTTAAGAACCTTGTGCTCTACCAACTGAGCTGGATGGTCATTTCGTATCCTCAATGATTAAATGATGATTATTATTTCTAGAGAATATGAGTTGGAGTACCAACGATTACCATGGTATTTAAACGTTCATTGTCAAATGATTGAAATTTTTTAAAACAAATACTATATAATAATCATTATTAAAAAAAATTCACCTACTTGATACATTTTGAAAATGTACATGAAAATATTGTTTCTTTCTTCTTTGGAGGTTGTCTCCCTGATTGACCCTTGGCTCTTGTTGGACGCGATGTGAAGCAACACCTAAAGTATCATGGAACTATACCTTAAAACTAGGTATGTCAACTCCTGTGAATTGTAGGCGTTTAGGGTTTATATATTGCAAGTATCATGACAAATAGAAGTTAGTAGGGTTTGGATTCTAATAGCCTGGGCCATGACACTTAGGTGGTGTTTGTTTTTACTATAACATCCCAAAATACGGGTTAGTGACTAAATTATAAAACTTCAGAATGTGTTGATTAAAGTAAGATATTTGAATAGTGTAATGATTTGTTCGGAAATATTTCCTGAAAATAATTATAATTATCAAAGGAATAAGGGGCAAATGGTCATTTAACATGAAGATATTTTGTTATCTCTTTATGAAGAGATAACGTTGGGGTAGAGTATTTAGAAAACCTTCTTCTTCTTCTTCTTCTTCTCCAACGTGCAGAGCATAAGGTGAGTTTTCTATTTGTTGGTATTTGTTAAATTGAAGATTGTTTTGATCATTAGATGATAACTAAGCTTATGGAAAGCTTAAGTTGTCTTATAATCAAAAGATGAATAAGTTATAAGAGATTTAAGAAAACGATTTTTTATATGAAATCATGGAATAGAGTTGATAAGTTGAATTTGACTTGTCATCTATGAGAATAAGAAGATAAAAGTGTTAGAATTGTATTTAGAACATATTGAAATTTGAGTATGATTCTTGAATTACATATGAAGGATAGGATTTTGAAGTTATAGATGATTTTCATGGATATAAGTTGGTTTAAGTAATGGTAGTTGAGTTTAATGACATGATAGGGGTTTAAAATAGAAGAATTAAGTGAAGAATTGATGATTTTCGGGGTTAAAATACAATTTCTGGGTAGAGGGAACTGATACCCTATGAAGGGAATCGATTCCCCCTCTTGGATGAAAATTCCAGTATGTGCAGGGGGAACAGATTCGCCCCTTGGGGGTATCGATTCCCCGGGAACAAATTCCCCCTGGAGGGGGGTATCGATTCCCCCCTAAATGAAAAAAATGGAATTTGATTCATTAAACCGGTTTAAGTTATTAACATCAAGTTTAAAGTTTAGGCTTCTGATAGTTGGTTTGAAATGATATATTTATGTAGATATTGAGTCTAAACAAGTTCTGGAATAATCAAAGGATTATAATCGAATCAAAGCAAAGCTAAGGTGAGTGCAATTTTAATTGTACTTATATTATTAAACGAACAATAGCTTGCAATGAGCCAATGAGGGAGTTACTATGGTAAGAAGTGACTTCTAAAATATTATTTGATATGTGATTCTTATATGTACATGAATACATGATATGCATAAACATAAGAGCATGAAACATAAGATACATGATATGATATATATGATTATATGCATATGTGATATATGCTATGAGATATGACTAATGTGAAATGAAATAAGCTATGTGAATATATGAAATGACATATGATATGCAATATGTGATATGATATGAATATATGGTTACACATACATGTGGTATATGACAGAAGAGAAGAACAAGTGATGAAATGTATTCATAATAAATGCCCATAGATATGACGAGAGTTATAGGTATAGTTGGCATGCCAAGAGTCGAGGGTTACATATGTCCTATAAGACATATGATAGGTCCTACGGGACACAGATTACATCCTTCGGGATGACAGGTCCTTCGGGACACAGATGATATCCTTCGGGATGATAGGTCATTCGGGACATTTATGCGAGCTGTGGTGACAGCATATGTGTGCACAACCTCAATGTACTCGCATACCTATTCTCAATAATATACATGGCAATACAATTGAAAGATAAATTAAAGTGAAAGTGGCACAAAAAGGTAAGTTTTACATGTACATGACATGCTTATATATATGTTATTGTGTAATAGATACATGAATGTTGAAATGTCATGTTCAAATGATAAGAATGCAAATTCATGAATTGGTTGTTAAATTTTTATTTATTGCCTCACTAAGTCTATGACTTAGCGTGTAAGTGATTTACACGTAGGTACCAAAACAGAAAGAGAACAAGAATAGAAGTGGCAAGACAGTATTATTACTAGAAGATCAGATCAGAAGTAATCGACAAAGTATGTATTTTGGTGTGTATAGATGTTGGCATGTAATAAGTCTTAATTACGAGTACTCTGATGGAGTTTATATTTTGTGGTAATTTTTATGTAAATTAACGTATTTTGCTTTAAAAAAGTTTTAAATTCCTCGTTTTTCAAAAGAGTCAAGTTTGAAAAGTCAATGTGACACCTCAGACTTGTATTCGAGCCGGGTACGGGTTGGGGTGTTACAGTTAATGGTATCAGAGCTAAGGTTTAGTCGATTCTTGGCATAAACTGGAGTCTACATTGTTTTATAAGGTATACATGCCAACAAAATTGTGAAAACTTCTGATCTGATGGAATAGTAAGTATACTGTTGTGCTAATAGAACTATATGATTGTATTTTTATAAATGTCCGGACAAGGTAGTTCTAGAAATGAAGTGGGAGATGATATACCCACTGAAAGCAGTTGCTGAACTATGTTTCGATATAACAATTTAAGGCAAAATGGTTTTTGGACTTGAATTGAATTTACAAAATGTATTTGGACTTAATTGAATTTATTCAAAATTTACAAAAATAATTCAAAGTTCTTTTAATTTAAAATTGAGCACAAAAATGTTTTTATGAATAGTAATTTACTATTTGAACAGTAATTACTATTTGAACAGTAAATCACTGTTTGAACAGTAACCCGAGGCTTAAAAATTCCAGTATGTAAAGGGGAACCGATTCCCCCCAAGGGGGTACCAATTCCCTCACTGTTTATCAGCCCAACGGTCATAATATTTGAATATTATGAAGGAGTATCGATTCCCTATGAAGGGGTACCGATTCCCCCCATTCTGGGCAGCCTATTTTTGCAGAAAACATTCCCAAACGGCTCCAAAATCCCCAACGGCTAGATATGACTTCAAACACATTCCAAGCTATAAATACAAGCTAAGAACACTTGAAGAAGTAAGAGAACAACTATCCAAGTAATCAAACACAAGAGAAGAGTTTTTCATTCTTATCTAATCTTTTTCTTGTAAATATTTTGTTCTTGTGAGCTTAATTCTTGTAAACACCTACCTTAGAGAGGTTTATTGTTTACATCTTTAATCCTTTGTAAAGGGGAAAGGTTCTAGCTTAGCCCGTGTAAAGCTAGGGAAAGGTTCTAGTTTAGCCTGGAAAAACTAGGAGTTTGTAAGGTTACTCTTTATCCTCAAAAGAAAGAACAATTAGTGAATTTGTTGGAAAATCCTTGGTGAGGAGCTAAGGTAGTGGACGTAGACTTTGATTGAGAAAGTCGAACCACTATAAACGCTGTCCATTCTCTATCTTTCAATCCTTACTCCCGAAACACAAAACCGTTCCGACCCCTCTTTACAAATCGTTCCGGTTATCGTTTCGAGCTTCCGAAAATCCTAACAATTGGCATCAGAGCCTAACTCGTTAAGAAGGTTTAACCACCTTGAGACGATCCTAGAAGAAGCTCTACCAATTCCCAACGCAACGACAAAGAAATGACTTTTTCCTCCGGTGCTTATTATCTTGAAGAATATCCTATTATGGATTCACAACCGGTCAACAAGCCACCCTTCTTCAATGGAGCAAATTATGCACATTGGAAGAATAAGATGATGTACTTTATTCAATCATACAATCTAGGAGCTTGGTACTCAATCATGGACGGTTACTCATTTCCACCCGGCAAGTACAACGATTGGAGTAGAGAAGAGCAGAAAAATTTTCAGCTTAATTCTAAGGCTATACATATTCTATTTTGTGCTTTAGCCCAATATATGGAGAGTCTCATCTTGTTCCAGTGCCAAAGAGATTTGGGATAAGATCCAAGTCACTCATGAAGGAACCGACGAAGTGAGGGAATCAAAGAAAAGTCTTCTCAACCATAGCTACGAGACTCAAGATGAAACCCATGAAGACATCAAAGCTATGACGATAGATTCTCTATGATTGTCAACGGTCTCAATGGATATGGAGAAGTAATCCCAAATGAGAAGCTTGTGAGGAAGATGATTTACTCTCTTCCAAAAGAGTGGCAATCAAAGAGACGGCCTTATCAAAGCAGAAACCTAAAGTCTCTCACTCTCGACGAGCTAATTGGTTCCCTTCTCACTCATGAGATGTGAAGGAAGATGAAGGGAAGAGAAGAAAAACAAGAAGAAGAGAAGAATGAGGACGTAGGCATCAATGAAAGCTATCAGATTCAGTGATGAGGTGGGTGAAGACGATGATGAACAAAAAAAAAAGAAATGGTCAAGCTCTTGAAGGAACTCAAGAGATTCATGATTTCCAAGGAAGTGAAACATAAATCAACCAAGAAGAAGAGTCCCCCGGTATGTTTTGATTGTCAAAGAAAGGGGCATGGCATGTATGAATGTCCTCTTCTAAGAAAAAGGGGAAGAAGGCATTTGTTGCATTGGAGTGATGAAGATGATTCCAATGATGAAGATGAAGTAGTCAACCTATGCCTCATGACCACTCAAGAAGAATTCGAGTATCTTCTAACTCAAATGAATTTAATTCATTTACTTTTGATGAGTTACAAGATGTTTATAATAGGTTGTATTTGGGATTTAAGACCATGAATTCCAAATATACGAAATTAATTTCAAAACTCAAAATTGAAAATAAATCGATTTTGAAAGCTAGAGTTGATTTTGAAAATCAAAATGAAATTTTGAAAAATGATTTAGAACTTTCAAAAATCAAAATAAATGATTTAGAAAAGAAAAATTTTGAGTTAGAAGTTAAGCTTGAAAGCTTAACAAAAGAAAAAGAATTAATTTCTAAAAACAATCTATTATGTTTAAAAATGGCAAAATGCTCACATTGCCATTATCATGGTCATATGGAACATACTTGTCCTTTGAAGAAAGGAAAACATTTTAAAATTAGGCAAGTATGGGTTCCAAAAGGAACAAGGGGCATTGTAACTAACGTTCAAGGATCCAAAGCAATTTGGATACCAAAATCTACTTAAATGTCTCTTGTAGGTGTGTGGAAGCAATTGTGATGAAAATTATGATATTCAAGATGCTCTAGCCACACATGAAAAAGGAATGGGTAACCTCTAAGCTTAATGCTTTTAATTTTGGTTATTTGGTTGCTCATTTGATTTTAAGCATGCATGAGTTTTGGTTTTAAATGATTATGCATCATTGTTTTAATCTCATGTATGTTGAAAAGATGATTATGATGAACATTTATTTTTGAGAATTTTTAGTTCATCAAAATGAATTTTGGTCAAAAATTCATTTTAAATGCTAATGATATCTCTCTAACAATTGATATCAAATTTCAAAATACTTTTATTTTATAAATTTTAATTTTTGGCCTAAATTTGAATGTTTATGCATGTGGTCTAAATGAAAATGATATCTCTCTAGCAATTGATATCAAATTTTTAAAATTGCATAACATTTTTGGAAAATTTTATGCAAATGCACTTAATTTTAGCAATTGGTATTAATATCAAATTTCAACAATTGGTATTACATAAAGTATTTTAGACTTTGATATATTGAATTTCATGTGCTACAAATATGTTTGTTATTCTTTTTAGAAATTCAATATTTTGTTTAAGTGTCAAGATCTTAAAAGCTTAATTTTGTTTGGAATACATTTATTGAGGGGAGCTTTGATTTTTCAAATTATTTTTAAATGTAAAATTTACTACTTACTCTCCAAAGTTATTTTAAACTTCAAAGATCGAATTATTTTTGATATAACAAAAAAGGGGAGAAGTTTAGTTTGAAAAATTCAATTTCTTAATGAAAAAGGGGGAGCTTAACATTTTCATATGTTTTCCAACAACTAGTATCTTTTTCATTAAACATTTTATTAAGGGAGAGTTTTTGCCAAAAACAATTTTTCAAATGTTTTGTTATATCAAAAAGGGGGAGATTGTTGAACTATGTTTCGATATAACAATTTAAGGCAAAATGGTTTTTGGACTTGAATTGAATTTACAAAATGTATTTGGACTTAATTGAATTTATTCAAAATTTACAAAAATAATTCAAAGTTCTTTTAATTTAAAATTGAGCACAAAAATGTTTTTATGAATAGTAATTTACAAAAAGGTAAGTTTTACATGTACATGACATGCTTATATATATGTTATCGTGTAATAGATACATGAATGTTGAAATGTCATGTTCAAATGATAAGAATGCATACTCATGAATTGGTTGTTAAATGTTTATTTATTACCTCACTAAGTCTATGACTTAGCGTGTAAGTGATTTACACGTAGGTACCAAGAAACGAGAAGAGCAAGAATAGAAGTGGCAATGACAGTATTATTACTAGAAGATCAGATCAGAAGTAATCAACAAAGTATGTATTTTGGTGTGTATAGAGTGTTGGCATGTAATAAGTCGTTAATTACGAGTACTCTGATGGAGTTTATATTTTGTGGTCATTTTTATGTAAATTAACGTATTTTGCTTTAAACAAAGTTTTAAATTCCTCTGTTTTTCAAAAGAGTCAAAGTTTGAAAAGTCAATGTGACACCTCGGACTTGTATTCGAGTCGGGTACAGGTTGGGGTGTTACATTTACTGTGTAAGATCTATAAAGTTTTTATGTCTGCGCCGCGCAGACTACGCGTAAATATTGGGCTTCGCAGACCGTTTGTTTTTTAGAAGACAGAAGCTCTTCTAACGTCTACGTGTGGTCTGCGTGGCGCAGACGTGATTTTATGTCTGCAGACATATTCTAACTTCTTCAAAGAGGTTTTTATATTTGATTTTATATTATATTTGATTTTAATTTTAATATTATTTTTTTAAATAAATTAAATATTAATTTTTAATATTATATTATAGATATTAATTTTAATATTAATTTTTAAATAAATTAAATATTAATTTTTAAAATAAAATAAATATTAATTTTTTAATATTATATTATAGATATTTAATTTTATATAATATAAATTATTTTATATATTATTAAAATTTTATATTTATTTTAATTATTTTGATTTAAGTTTAAATATATTTTTTTGGATTTGTTATTTTTAAATTATATTTAAACTTTTTATACAAATGTAAGTATTTAAACCACATTGCTTATAAAAAATGATTTCATTGTTTGATAATTAAGATTTTAAAATATAAAAATTATAAATTATGTTTTTAAAAATTTAAAATATAATCACAAAATAAAAAATAATCATAAAATAATTTGATAAATTAAAAATATTTTCTAAAATATCATATAATTATAAAAATAAATTTGAATATATATTTAAAAAAATTAAAATTATTACATAATTGTATATTTTAAAAAATCATATAATTTAATGATCATTATAAATTTTATTCTATAAAACTTATAAAACTAATAACACATGTGATTATGTGAGACTTATAATAGAATTAATAAGGTGATGTTTGTTTTTCTAAAAAATTATTATTATAGTTGTATGAATTATTTAAATTTCAGTATTGTAAACTAAAATTATTTAAACCTCAGTATTTCAAAACTCTTTTATGTATAGAACCTTTCAAATATCATTTTTAAGCTTAGGATAAATTTTCACAAATTTTCTCTAATTAATTTCTTAGAGCCGAATATCATAGTGGTTAGGGTTTTTGTTTTTCACTCAATTCAAGCATGGATTCCACATCTAAACAACATTTTAAGGCTTCTACAATCAAAGCCCTAACATAATTTAACCAAGTCACAATTTTCTCAAAACCCTAGGTATGACTAAATGAAATTTCACCCAATTTCAAGTAATCATACAAGCTTTAGAATTAATTTCCAGCATCAAAAACATAAAAATATTTCATCAAATCCTCAAAATCAACAAATCCTACATAAACCCTAATTTCCAAACCAATCATATAAGCATGATCTCCATCTAATATTTATACCGAATGATAGAGAATTTAAAGGGGATTGATTTTCTATCTAATAGCTTAATCAAAAAATCAATCGAATAAGCTTTAAAAAAATCTTACCTTGTAGGTATGGTGGTGCACGTTTTGGGGCTGGAAGAAACTGAAAATTTCTGATTTTTCTTCAATTAAAACATAATACACTTGGTTTAATCTAAGGTAAATGAATTTAAAATTCATTTAATGTGAAATTATCATTTTACCCAAACATGATAATTTCAACTTGTCATTGCATTATCATCCCTTTTAATATTTCAAATTAAAATATGAACAAATAAAAATCAACTTTTCATCTTTTCCCTTGGAAATTTTAAAAAACTGCATTTTAGTCACTAAATTTTTCAATTTCTGCTAAATATGTAAAACCGACTTCAATTCCACTGATCCACATTAAATTTCATTGTTCTAAAATTTGGAAATAATATTTCAAACCTTTATCTATCATCCTACAAATTTTCGTAAAATTCTGGTTCGATCCGACTATTCGATTTTCTTTCAGACTTTACTCTTTATAACTTTTAACACAAATTTCGGATCAAAATTGTAATAAGAAGACTCAAACCTAGGACTATTAATGATTATAAAATCACTTGAATTATTAAAGAAAATATGATTATTTAACTGTATAGAATACATTATATATATATATATATATATATATTTAAAGTGTAGTTCTTATAAGATTTAAAATAAAAATAAATTTAATATTTTTAAATAAATTTAATATATTTTCCACTTTCTCCATTCCTTATATGTAGTTCTAGAATTTTCCTTTAGAAAAAAATCAAATTCTTTTTGCGCAGGAAATCTCAAGAAAACCATTTCCACGATATATCCACTGCTTTAACGAGGAATAAAACCATGGAAGTACATGTATGGAGTCAAGAAAGTGGAGACAAAAATATATATTAAATTTACTTTTATTTTAAATCTTATATTAATTATATTTTTAAATATATATAAATTCTGTTCAATTATAATTTAATAATAGGCTTTCTTTAATAATTTAGGTGTTTTATATTCCGCAAAAGATCTAAGTTCGAGTCCTTTTATTATTATTTTTATTTTCATTTTTCTGCTATTACTTTTGATATAAGATTAATATTTTATGTTGTTAGCTTATTATCAAATGGGATGTTGGCGCGGTGGTAGAAGCAAATGTAATTAGGGGTATACAGATTAGGATATCGGTTTCAAAATTTTAGATTTTCGAAATTTTTGAATACTTAAAATAGTGAATATATATATATATATTATTTTAATTATTCACATACAATAAACAATTAAACATCATAATTTTTATTAGATTAGAGCTTTAATAGGTAAGTGTGTTACTCATTTATTGGACTAAAGGATATATAAAATCTAAAAGTAAAGTTTTATTCTTCGGATTTTTAGATAATTCGAAATTAGAATTTATCTTATATGTATCTAATCTAATTATCTAAAAAATTAGATATCCAAAAATAAAAAACAGATAAAATATTTAAATTTTTAGATTAAATTATCGAATCAACAGATCTAATCGATCTGATAGGATCTTTTTGCACATCCCAACAGGAAACTCCTCCTTTAGTTTTAGGATTGATTCCCTATAATAGCTTTTCCTTTTTGTTTATATTTTTCTTTCACCAAATGGTAACTCGTCACCATCTGGTTGGGAAAAAAATATTTAAATTAAATATAAAGAAGTCTTTAAATTGTGTCATGACATATGTTGTCATATGATTAGAGGATTAAATAAATTAAATTAAATTAAAATTATGATAAAATTGATAGAATGTATAAATAATAAGAGTTAAAGTGTAATAATACCAATTTGTAATTGTCACGTCAACCCTTCTATTAAATATTACGGTGAGTGGCTTAATTGAATGAATTTAAAAAATTTAAGTGACTTGATTGATAAAAAATAAAAAAAAATACTCAAAATGAAAAGTGGTAATAGTTAAGTGGTCTATGGTATAGTTTATAAATAAAAAACCCAAATTAAAGGAAAAGGAGTTCCTGCTTTAATGCGTCTCTTTATGCCAACACTCGTTTGGTCCTCTCTCTGCTTCTGCAAGAACTTTGGGTCAAAATCATTGAGACATACAGGAAATACAACACTTAAACAAGAAGAAAAGAATTTTTGACAATTTACTAAAATTACCCTCATAAATGGAATAACTTGGGGTTGGGTGAAAAATACAGAAATTCTTTTCCATAATGACTTAATATTCCCGGTTTCTATGCTTTCTCTCTCGTCATTGGCCATTTTGCTCTGCAATTCTTTACTTATTCCCATTAATGATGTCTCTCTCTCTCTTTCATAGCTTCTATGCTGCATAAGGTATTCAATTGTTTGATTTCTTAAGTTTCTTTGTTGTTGCATTTTATGAAGTCATTCAAAGGATAAGAACGTAAACATTCCAAGGTTTTATGCATTAAATTAAGAATTTTAGTTTTACACAACGTAGAAGTGATGATGATATAGCTGCAAAAGTTTCCCGATGGAAAATCAGTTTTTTCCCTCGAGAAATGGCAGTAACATCAAATCATCAGTTTTCAAGAAAAGAAAACCCAACGTCGCATCACAGGCCATAAACTCGCATTAAAAAATCCACAAAATCTTGTTCTTCTCAGGCGGGCTTCCCTTGGCTCTCTGTTTGCTGGAACTGTGTGTAAAGAAGAAGAATAAGAAGAATAGGAGAAGGTTTAATGGGTCAAATAATATCTTTCATTCAAAAACGTTTGTTGAGTCTATTTTTCAAATCCGTTGGTAGATGTTCGAGTCGTCAAAGTGAGGAGATATCAGAATCAGATGGTTTAGAGGACCCAAATGAGGAGTATACTTTGTATTCTTCCAGTGACGGTGACAGTGACCAAGGTTCTGGCTTTAGATTCCATCAAAACGTGGGCACTACTTGCACTGATATTGTGGAAGAGAACAGGCATGGTCCTTCACCATGTGTTTTGAACGTGGAGAATTTGGAAGAAAGACAACTAGTTCTTGCCCCCGAAAAATGGATACGCCATTATAGCAGTTCTCAAAGGATGTTGCTTGTTGGTGAAGGCGATTTTTCTTTCTCTGTTTGTTTGGCACGTGCTTTTGGTTCTGCAACAAACATGGTAGCCACTTCCCTCGACTCTAGAGGTAAGAACTGAATTTTTTTTTTTTGAATCTTAAGTAGTAAGACTCATGTTTGAAGATGGAGTTGTGTGGATTTTGCAGGATTCTTGTTGAGAAATTATAAAAAGGCCATGGCAAACATCTATGAACTAAGAACCAGAGGGTGCATGGTTTTGCACGGTATAGACGCAACCGAAATGGCGAACCATTGCTACCTTGGAGCCATTAAATTCGATCGAATCATTTACAACTTTCCCCACGCAGGTTTTTGTTCAGATGTACCATCCGAATCCCAGAAACGGTAAGCCAAAAAAACCTTTTTGCACTAACTCGTCTATAAAAATCTCACCTTTTTCCCCATTTTTCCTTTTGCAGTCGGCATCAGTTGCTGGTGAGCTGTTTTTTCAAGAACGCCAAGGAGATGATAAACGAGAGTGGCGAAATCCATGTGACCCACAAATCAAATGGCTTCTTTCTGGAGTGGAATTTGCGAGGGCTGGCGGCCGCCGTGGGGCTAAGGCTTATACAAGAGGTGCCGTTCAAATTGACCGATTTCCCAGGGTACCGGACCAAGTACGGGTTCGGTGGTGACATGAATTTCTACTGTCATCCTAGCAAAACTTACATGTTTGGTTTATTTCCAACTATATCGCCATGAAAGTCTACTGTACTGTTAAATGATAGTAACTTGCAGTTGCTTTGTTCATAGGAAGTAGTAATATTTACCATGAAAACATTATGTTGAAGCTAAATATCATGAAATGAAGTTGCTTATTGTAAAGCTCAACGTCGTCAAAACAACATTAATTTAAAGATTTGGACAGTAACCTTAAAACCCAAAATCTTTCAAGTACAACACTCATCAATGTTGGGATCCAAATGAGCAAATGTTTCACTTGCAAGCAGACGTGCAAAAATGCGTTTTTCATTCACCGAAATTATAACGGATTATGGAAGGCGCGGGTTTTATATTTACTTGTCAGACGTTTGATTCTCTTCTCCCGACGACCTTCATTTCATCTCCTTCAACTGCATCTGCATTTGAGCAATGATTCTTAAGAACTACAGATATGTCAGCTTCAGAAACACCGGCAAGCTTGAAGTTTTCAACGGTGGTATCGAGATTCTTTTTCCAACCATCCATTCCTAGTTTGCATTCAAGTTGAGATCGTTCAAAGAGCATGTTGCCCCAGAAAAAGATGTATTTGTGATCTCATCACAGCTGCTTGTTCAGCTATTTCCTCTGCGAAAGCTCACCCTGATTTACGGTTCCGGTATCTCATTTTCTGCAGAACTTTCGGGTTTCTTCATTCTCTTTGACAGCTCTTCCTTCTTGCTTGAATTTGGATCTGTCAACTCATTAAGTCTCTGCTGCTCCAACTACTCCCACATTTTTGTTGCGTGTTTCATCTTCTACTCCGCACGGTCGAAAAGTTGAAATGTTTCTGCAGGATCCCAGGTCGAGGGGTCTATTTTCTTTGCAAGTGCGAAAGACCAATAAAGTTTGGCCATT